>NW_014577118.1:34453-42613 GCF_000485595.1 Priapulus caudatus | reverse complement strand
AATAATCAATAAGTGAATAATAATATTAATAATATAATAATAAGACGCACGTACGCCCGCACGACACACGCACGCTCGCCTGCACGCACGCACCACGCACGTACGCACGCCCGCACGCACGTACGCACGCCCGCCCGCACGCCCGCCTGCACGCACGCCGCCGCACGCCACGACCCGCACGCACGCCCGTCCAGCACGCCCGTGCACGCACGCACGGCGCCGCCTGCGCACGCACGCACGCCCGAGCACGCACGCGCTCGCACCGCACGCACGCGCCCGCACGCACGCACGCGCCGCCGCACGCCCGCCCACACGCACCCGCACCGCACGCGCCCGCCTCAACGCACGCCGCCCACACGCCCGCTGCGCGCACGCCCGCACGCGCACGCCACACCCGCGCTGCCCGCGCCCGCACGCACGCCCGCCCGCTCGCGCCCGCCCGCACGCACGCCGCCCACCCGCACGCACGCCGACCGCCCACACGCGCCGCACGCACGCACGCACGCCCGCCTCACACGCCACCGCCGCACGCGTCTCACATTAGCTATTGAATGTCTTGAAGTCCACTTGTAAAAATAAAAATGTACTGGGATTATATACTGCCTGCTTTGCTTTACGGCTTGTCTCGCTGCTGTCGCGCCGAAGTTTGTTGAGTTCGGAATGTAACAAGAATAACGATATATATATATATATATATATATATATATATATGTGTGTGTGTGTGTGTGTGCGTGCGTGCGTGCGTGTGTGTGTGCGTGCGTGTGCGTGTGCACGGAGGCTGAGGGATTTTAGTTTGGATGCATCGCTCGCACGCGAGCTTGTCCTTTCCCGTGTCTCGCCATTTCCATTCATTACAGTGATGTACGCACGTATGTACCTGCCATTGCGGTATACTGCTTGCGTCAGCACCATTTCCCCTTTCCCCACCGCATCCTTCCTCGAGCTTAGAGTACGCACTTCCACGCGTGATGCTATGACTGACTCCGCCGAGAAACGATACCTGTCGTGAGCGGCCACGGCGACATTCATGAATCGGTCTATAGGGTCTAACGGTCGGTTCGCGACTTCATTGAAGGGGAGGGAAAAGGAAGCGCTTGTTTTGGAAACGCGTGTGATTTGACCATTTTATTAATCCGGAAACCGGGAATATTAGATCAAATATTCATATTCAGATTTTGAATTAAAAATTTAGATTTAAAAGAAATGGGAATAGCGAATAGGGACACTAGGAAATTGAACGTCTTTTACCTGGAACACTGCGAATAGCAGCCAGCCCCCCCCACCTCCTTCCTCCTCTACATTGTATCAGGAGTAGATAATAGGGTAGATATATTCCCATTATCTACTCCTGATTGCATCCATTAGTTAAACGCCGCAGCGAGAGAGAGAAGAGAGAGAGACACTGATCAGGCGCATGCGCACTCGCGGATGCCCGCGTGGCTTACAACGGTTGGGGGGGGAACTTATTGATCGCGGCGTTATTTTATGTACGTACCTATAGCTAGCTTCAATAAAGGCTTCGCGTGCGTAATTGGATTGCTTGTTGCTCTGAGAGAAAACGTACGCGTTTATGCGTGCGTGCGTACGTGTGTGTCGTGTGTGCGCACTGCGTACGTGTGTGTTATGTGCGTGCGTGCATGCGTGTGTGCGTGCCTGTGTGCGCTTGCATGTATTGAGTGTACGTGCACGTGTGCGTGTGTTGTGCGTGTACGTGCACGTGTGTGCGTGCGCGCGCTGTGCCTGCTGCCTGCGTGCGCGCGGCGCGCGTGTGTGTGTTGTGTTGGGGTGAGTGTGTGTGTGTTGTGTGTGTGTGTGTGCGTGCGTGCGTGCGTGCGTGCGTGCGTGCATGTGTGTGCGTGTGTGCCTGTATATGTGCATGTTTGCGTGCGCGCGTGCCTGTGCGTGTGCGTGTGTGTTACACGTACCATGAACACGGTTTTCGGCGCGCATGGCGGCGCGCGTGTTGTGTGAAGCCAGGCTTGGATAGATCCGTGTTCACCGCTGCTATGTGCGCACGCGCTCAACAACTACGCTTGTTGTTAACAGCGGGGCGAACAGCAGCGAGCAGTCTACAATAAACAGTCGCGTCCTCCCAGGTGGGCCACTATATAACCAGCAGTGTACTTATCGCTACGGAGGGTACCGGTGGTTGTCATATTGTAGAGTTACGAAACCACAGTTACATACGGTGTCAAGAAGAGAGCCTGCACGCAGGCGACACCTGCCAGTGGACGAACGATGAAGCTGCGAGATGTCAGTGGAGGAAGCCGGAAACTGAATCTCTTCATCCTGCATCCTTGCAAGAGGGTAGGCCGCTGCGCCGCTGAGTCCGCATCGCAGCCAATGGAGAGCAGACTACAACAAAAACATACATACAGTACTGCGACATTGAGATGCAGATTGCTAGAGTAATTACCTATCAGTGTCGGCAACAAAACGTCCCTACAATATATCCCCCCCCCCCGTCCTCTCCCGCCCACCCCCGACACATGTTTCATGCTCACCTCGTACGTAGGGGGATTATTTATTCACTCGGAAAAATGTGGCCCGTGCCGCGGAACCTGCATGTGTACAACGGTCACTCATGGTAACCCCCCTCCCAAGTGTAATCTATAGACAGGTGTTCGTTCTATAGAGGTTTCCGCTAAAAGTACGGAGTGCAAATGTACCGACCTATAGGTATGAACAGATATGGCGCCAAATGAGCTCGCAACTCGTATTTTTCCCACGCGAGTTCCGGATACACCATAGTGTTTTGTACGATGTGTTTGTATATAAGCGTGTTAGGGTTAGGGTGACTTTTGTTTCATTTTTCATTGTTGGTTCGAGGAAGTCGAGTGAATGGAGTGCGCTGATTGGCTGTATTCCGGAACTCGCGTGGGAAAAAAAATTGTGCTGGCCGCCCGCACGCGCTAACACCTTTTTTCCACGCCTGGGCGTCAACGCGTGTAGCTTACACTAACGAGTAACAAATTTCAATTAACGTCGAACCGCGGTGATAAGGAAGAAAAGGTGCAACACGCGGAAAAACACGGCTTCGGCTAGCTCTAGAACTATAGTTATTAGCGAAGGGCTATATAGTTCTAGAGTTAGACTTCGGCCTGTCCCGCTGATACATGTATAAAACGCTCGGGGGGTTGGCAACGTTTTCCCGCGCCGATGCGGAGAGAAAGATTCACAAAAAGGTGCGCGGAAAAACTGTTCCGCATAAAAGCATCCAGAAAGCAATGCGGTGTGAACGTTTACGGAACGTAGGCCTAATTCGCCGGAGAGAAACCTCGACCCTGGCCCATTAGAAGAAAGCAGAGACAGGGTCATGTACTCCCCACCGCACAGTAATAACAACGGGGTAACCTTCTTGTCTTCGGGAGGGCGCGCACATGTCAGCACGGTAATGAGTGAAAAACTTAAAATCCTACATGTGTACTGTGTGCGTGCGTGCGTGCGTGCGTGCGTGCGTGTGTGCATGTGCGTGCGTGCGTGCGTGTGTGTGTGTGTCTGTGCGTGTGTCTGTGTGTGCGTGCAAGCGTATGTATGCGTGTGCGCGCCGCGGTCTAAGTGCTCTATGTCGAACGTGTCAAGTGCGTCTCATCCCGACATTTCCGACGAAGACATGAGCAGGCTAATCAGGTAACCACGCACACACACACGCACGCACGCACACGTACACTCACACGCACGCACGCCACTCAGCACGCACGCACGCACGCACTCACACACACCAACCCGCACGCACGCGGCCACACAACCCCGCACAGCCACGCACGCGCAACACCACACCGGCACGCGCGCCGACCACACACACCCGCACGCACGCACACTCACACGACACGCACTCACGCACGCACTCACACGCACGCACGCACGACACACACGCACGCACGCACACGATACACTCACACGCTCGCAACTGCACGCACGCACACACACACGGCGCACGCACACGCACACGCACACGCACACGCCACACGCAACCACAACACAGCACCCACAGTGAACTGACCACCGAACATACATAATAATGACTTCATGCGACGCCCGATCGTAGTATACGCTATTAGCTAAATAACCATACTGTGTGTCTGCATGCACAGCCGCAGCGTCGCTGTCCGTCCGCGTATATATACATTCACCGGTATGTCTATTCAGCGCATTGCTGCCGTCGACACTTGCAAGCGCATGCGAGCACTCGGTAAACGTTCCCTCAGCCGACACACGTACCTCTTGTATCTACGCGAAATTCGATGCACCCTCCCCTCCTTCCCCCACTCCCGGCCACTGTTCTCAGTTGTTACCAAACACGGCAGCAATCCGCGAGGTGGCTCTCAGCTGGCGCAGGACGCGATGCTGGATCGGCAACCACGAAATTGCCACCATACCATCGCGCCGCGCTGCTAGAAGTTTGCGATCAATCGTCCGCCGATTAGGTCGCGCCAATCTTCAGAACTTTCCGGTCATTTAGTCGCAGGACTTGGATACGCGCGTTGTCATTCAATCCGACGTCTCGACTAATGGTAGCCGCGGTGTCTGTCCCTATTCACAACGGCGACCACTCTCTCTGATTCGGACTCCCTGCGGCTTGCACGATAGCCGCCGCCGCCGCTGCTGCCCTGCTCTGCTGTAAATGAGAACAATCTCACAACGACGACGGCGATTTGTCGACGGTGGGAACGCGGGGATGGGGTGGAGGTGGGGGGGGGGGGCGGTAGCTGCCATCAGGGGGCGCGGGCTGCACACCGCCTGTCCGTCAGGCGCACCGCCAATCGGGCAGCTGCGGCGAGGCCGATTAACACCGAGCAAAGCAGCAGCCTCGCGTCTTACTTATTCGCCCAAATAAAATCGCAAAATAGCCGTTTAGTCATTTCCTAGTGGCAATGTCTTCACCACGTCCACATGTCTAATACATTCATTTTCATGCTCTAGCCGTACATCGCGCCGCATACATACATACATCAAGCAGCAGTTTCTACGCGAATTTCGCTACGATTTCTCCTACACATACAACGATGGGATTGCAAAGCACCGCTGTCACCTACAAAAAGAAAGAGGATTTTTTCACTTTTACGATCAGTACAAAGAACGCAGGCCTTTCCTCAACCCTACGCCTTGGCCCGCAGCATGATAGATTTCTGCGCGTTCGTATACATAATTTGCGGTGTTAGATGTCACGACCGGCCAAGATCTATCCTGAGATTCATTCTGGGGCATCCGGCGCGAGCCATTCGCATTCTATTCGTGATTACAAATAGTGTTAATATTTGCGATGAGTGTTTGTTGCCCGTAACACGCACGCCATCGCATATATCTCAATGGATCCTGAGAGGCATTTCAATGCTCGGCCAAAAAAGGTCCATTTATTTCATCTGACTTCCCCACGCGCACCGTCAGTTGTGTAACTGATCAAAACTGACCACATTCAGCAAAAAGCAGTGCCAAGCTCCCAGCTCCGCCTTCCTCCCCTTCAAAGACTACACGCACTCGCGCATAACAGATACACGCATCACGCGAGCGTGCATGGCCATGCAAACCTATTTTGCGCCACACGCAGGACAGCAGACGCCTACGCGCGCACATGCAGAGTGCCACGGAGGCACTGCGCGCCCACGTACGGGTATACAAACTTGCACCTACGCCAACTTACACGCCACCCCACACACAGCACGCACGCACGCACGACGTACGCTGGGCATGCGCGGAACACACCACACATATCTTGATCACTCACACCAGCACACGCGATTTCTCGAGTTTATCTTAGGACAGTTTCCATTACCAGCGCTGCTGAACCAAGACCCTTACACTGAGCTAAAAAGCTAGGAATCGTCACAACAACATTGGTTAGAATCGAGTTTGCGGATACACTAGTAAACCAATATAACGAGCAATGTGACCGCATTGTGTTGTGTGCAAGAGCACGTAGAGTGAGTTACAGTCGTCACGCAGATTTTGAGGTAGATGTTAGGTGATTGTTAAGTCTCTACTGGTAAGGCGTAACAAATAGCTAACGAAGATGTGAAAAGAAGAACGAAGTGTGAGAGGTTGGTAGGCCCCGCCACTACGGTGCGCATTACAGCGCCTGTTGTGCGCGCGCCGAATGTGCACCGTTGTGGCGGCCGGAGGCCTTTACTTAGTGTATTAGACATTATAAAATATTATTAAGGATGAATTATATATCATACATTATATATATATAATATATAGTATATGTAATTCAAATATATAAGAAAACGATATTAGACATCAATAATTAATAGTTGGCATTAGCGGTATACTTGACGAACAACAACAATTTTCTGAGATACCGTTATGGAAAATATCCCCTTTTCCCCGCCGCACCAAAACCAACAAACGCAGTGAACACCACACGGAAACAAAACAACATTCATTTTTAAAACAGTAACAACAGCATTCATCACAATCCACACCATCCTTCACGCTGGCCATGTTTGGCACCAAGCGTGCGTCGAAGCACCATTTCTCGACAATTCGCGTAACCATCTTACACCAGTAAAGACAACGCACGACCGAACTCCGAACCCGCGTAGCGCAGCCAGCCACTTAGTCTTACACAACAACGGATATCTCTCTTTTCTACACGCCCGCCGCGTAACGCCGAAACGCCCGACAATATTGCGCATAATAACACATTGCACTATACAACACATTGCTGCCTTACATACCGCGAGCTAAATCGCCGCAGCAGCGCAGCAACAAGCAAAACAGCATCCAGCAGCAAGCCAGCAGCAGCAGCAGCAGCAGCAACTAGCAACAGCCAACAGCAATCAGCAGCAGCAACACTCGTATAGGCAAACAGCAGCAGCAGCAACCAAGCAGCAATTCAGCTCAGTCCACCCATACCTCCGGGACGTCTGGCGCGTGCAGGCGCCGCAATAACGCTTAAGCATCTATATGTCAGGCTAACGCACGCACCGCGGTATAAAGCTACTACACGCATTACATCAACCGTACAACAACGGCATCTTCACGTCTCACGGTAAACGCGAACACTGTCTTCAACGGTTAAGCTGTAGGACATCACTAGCCGCATTTTTCATGCGACTGAGCCGTGTCCGGCTGAATGATGATAGAGAGTCACATGCTTGAACATGGCACCGTTTGATTTGGCTGTATGAATTGTACATTTCGAGTGCCGCTCAGCGCTAGATGGTATAGTAATCGCCTTGTTCGCGCGCGCAATGTATTTAATTATAGTCGCAGCGACTCAATATAAAATTATCAAACTGATATTGATTCGAGCGAACTCAGCCGGACCCGACTCGAAAATCGATCCGCGACTCATGCGACACACTAGCATTTCACTTGGGAATTTCAGCCGGGCTGCTCGACGCATTGAAAAAATTCGGTGTAACGCTCCATTAGGAGTGTCCCGACTTTGATATCATTAATGAATTAACACTCGTCATAACGCTCACGAATTTCGGCACCAGCAGAGTAGGTATATTTTGTGGTTGTTATTTGCTACAAAATAAAATGTATGAAAATACAACTTAGGCGGTTATCTATTTACTTTTCATGCGCTCGATATACCTTCTTATTACTCCGCCTTAATTTGCCGGTGCCATTCGATGTAACAAACGCTCGATTACAACAACAACAGCTCATGAATTCGAAATTAATTGTTGTGAAGCGCCAGACGGCGCAGCTACGCGATATAGCAAAACATTTGCGGGTAAACGATGGCATTGGCAAAAATTATTGTGCGCAGCACTGAAAACTTCCTTGTAAACGTTAAGCTGGGAATTTTCAATCATAATCTTCTTTCTCGCTTTTTTTCTCTTTCGTTTTTCTTTTCCGATGCCAACTGGGTCTGCCCACCATTGTTTATTCGTTTTAGTATTCATCTAGCTTTCTGATCGATCCTAGAAGGGATGTCACGCAAACATTTTATGTTGGCAAGAATTTAAAAAAACAACAAATAACATTTTCGCAGTTCTTTATAAATATTCTATTCAAACATAATACACATTGAACATTATATTATTATTTTCCTATATTGTATAATTCCTATATAGCCAACACAACACTCAAACAGAGAACTGTTTGGCGGCCACCACTTTGTGCACCAATACACGAAATCACCGATGACATCGACCACAGCACCAGCTACAGCAAACAGATGAGACGCCAGTGAATATGATC
>NW_014577118.1:29948-34428 GCF_000485595.1 Priapulus caudatus | reverse complement strand
GGTTGAGGAGAGTTATAGCGTGATTTAAAGGGTCTAGTAAAGTTTCAGGGGCACACTGCTTGATGGGGGGAATTGATTAGATTCACGTTCACCAAGACATTATTTGGGCTAAACGAAGTGTGAAAAGAAGAACAGATAGTTCTGTGAGAGAGTTGGTAGGCCCCGCCACTATGGCGACGTGCGCATTACAGCGCCTGTCATTTTGTGCGCGCGCCGAATGTTGCCACCGTGTGCGGCGGGGCCTTTATTATGTATTAGACATATAAAATATTATTAAGGTATGATTATATATCATACATTACTATATATATATATATATATATGCTAATTAAATATATAAAGAAAGAAGATATTAGACATCTAAATTAAGTAGTATGGCGCATTCAGCGCGTATACTTGGACGAACCAAAAACATTTTTGCAATTACCGTTATGGAAAATATCCCCTTTTCCCCGCCGCACCCAAAACCAACAACAACGAGTGAACACCACACGAAAACAAACAACATTCATTTAAAAAACATTAACAACAGATTCATTCACAATCACACACATCTTTCACCGCTGCCCATTGTTTGGCACAGCGTCGTCGAAGACCTTTCTCGACAATTCGCGGTGACACCATCTTTACACCAAGGTAAGGCAACCACGACGACTCCGAACCCAGCGTAGCCAGCCAGCCAACTTACAGTTACACAACAACGGATATCTTCTTTCTACACGCGCCGGTAAACGCGAACACGCCGGACATATTGCGCATAATAACACATTGCATATAACAACACATTGCTCGCCTTACATACCCGAGCATCTATCGCAGCAGCAGCAGCAACAGCAAACAGCATCAGAGCAGCCGCAGCAGCAGCAGCAGCAGCACAGCAACAGCACAGCAACGAGCAGACAGCAACACGCCCTACACTCCCTCCCACGCCCAGCCCACGACAATCCATCATCTATAGCAACGCAGCCAAGCACCGCAGCTAACTAGCCAGCATCATCTCAGTCGCCGTCCGCGCGTGCAACTGGGACGCCGCGCAATAACGGCTACAGCATCTTACTGTCAGCGCTTAACGCACGCATACGCCCGGTACCTTATAAACCGTTACTACACACCGCCCCTCTTGCAACACATTTCCAACCGCCTCAACCAATCACACTCGGGCATCTTCACGGTCTACCACGCGTAAACGCCGAACACGTGCCACTCTAACACACGGTTAAGCTGGTGGCACAGCGACGTGATAGCGCGCACCCTTTCTTTCATGCCGAACCTTGAGCCGTGTTTCGGGCCTCACTGACATTGCTATGCTGGAACTCTTAGCGTCCACCCCCCATGCCTCTTTGCACAAATTGGCCCCACCCGCTTTGTTCATCTCGAGACCACTCCCTGCCCCCCCACCCCACCTCCTCCGCCCTACTCCCCCCACCCGCCCGCACAAACTGCATCCCATCCCCATCGAGACCCAATCGACCTCCATCCCTCCTCCTGTACATCGTCAGCGGACCCCGCACACGCCTACACACTCTGCCCTATTAGCGCCCCCCTTCCGCACCTTCCATCCTCGCGCGCGCCGCAATGCCCCTCACTATAGACTACCCTTAGCTCCACTCGACCCCCTAACGCGTATACTCACACAATCTCACAATCTACTACCCCCCTCCACACGCCAACTCCTCACTCGGATCCTTACCTCTGCTTGCCCTCTCCTTACATCCTCCCGCCCCCCCTGCCTGACTCACGCCCTCCCACTCTTTCCTCTTTCAGAGTGCCGCACCTGTGCGCGATCACCGTAACTCTGCAATTACTCCGCGCCTCGCTCTCTCCCACACTACTCCGACTCTCCCACTCGCGGGATTTCAGCCGGGCTGCTCGGACCGCCACATACGACTCGTCTACCCTCCGATCATCTCGCGCCGCGCTACCCCGCGTCCGCCATCCACGACCTCCTCGACCGCTCGCACACTGCTAGTTCCCAACCTTTGCGCATACCTCCATTACCCAACTATAGACATCACATCCCTAAACTGGTTACCGTCCAGCGAATCTCGAGCACCAGCAAGTAGTATATTTTGTGTGTCTATTTCGTACAACCAATAAAACTGGTTATTCGAAAAATACAAGTCTAGCCGCCTCGTTTCTATCTTACTTTTCATGCCTCCATATATTCCTTTCTTTATACTCCCTGAATTTGCCGAGTGCATTCGAGGTGGTAACCAAGACGCTCGATACATACAACAACCGGCGCATGGAGATTCGGAAGACGATTCACTTGTGATGGCGCCCAGACGCAGTAGCCGATTAGCAAACATTTTGCGCCTCCGCGTCACGCACGGCCGTACTACTGCACCGCGGCCATTGGGCCAAATTATCTGTGCACGCCATGAAATTCCTTGTAAACTTACACGCGGAATTTTTCATATAATCTTCTTTCTGCTTTTGTTCTCTCTTCCGTTTTCTTTCCGATGCACTGACGTCTGCCACCACTGATTTATCGTTGTAAGTTTACCTTCGCTCACGCCTTACCTGCACTCCGATCCTGCCACACACGGCGGATTGTTCCTACAAACATTTTTGTTGGCAGAAATTTAAAAAAACACAAATAACCAACTCTCGCCGAGGTTTAATAATAATTTCTTCAAACATAATCTTCCACCCCCATGAAACATAGTATATTTATTTTTCCCTATATTGCTATGATCCATAATATAGCCCAACACAGTAATCACAAACGAACTGTTGGGCACCACTTTGCTGCCCCACTGCATACACAAATCACCCGTCATGACATCGACCACAGCCAACCAGTACAGCAACAGAAGACCGCCAGTAATATGTAAATAGTTTAGACAACACTAATTCAAATCGTTCAAGATTTTTGAAAAATTAACCAACGTAAAAACATTTTTATCAGGTCGAGAAGTTTGAGCGATATATTTAGTAACGTTAGTTACTAACCTTTTTGATGCCAAAAATTACAAAAATAAGGTTTTTCAACCTATATTCTCTTTAAACTCATTAACTGGATGATTCTGACGTACGACCTTTAATGCATTAATGATTATATGATTGATAATCCTAACCCTAACCCGTAACCCTATCCTACAACATAACCTCTCATATCCAATTAATGTCAAGCATTTAAAAGTTGCGGGAACACTCCTACTGCGCCAGTATCACCCCCAAACATCGCTAGGTTGTCCACCCTAGTGTAATACCCGAGCATCTTCGGCCAGCGCAGCCACAGCCAGCAGCAGCAGTCAGCAGCAGCAAGCAGCCTCCAGTAGCAGCAGCAGCGGCGGCGGCGGCAGCAGCAGCAGCTAGCAGCGCAGCAACTAGCCAGCAGCGAATAGCAAGCGCAGCAGCCGGCAGGCCAGCAGCAGAGGCAGCAGCAGCAGCAAGCAGCAGCAGCGGCGGCAGCAAGCACGCCAGGCAGCAGCGCGCGGCAGCAATAGCAGCAGCAATAGCAGCAAGCAGCAGCGGACACGGCAGCAGCAGACTGCAGCAGCCCAGCAGCCAGCCAAGCAGCGGCCGGCAGCAGCTAGCAGCAGCAGCGGCGCGGGCGGCCGGGTCAGCAGCGGCCCGCACGCTCATGCCAGCAGCAGCGGCCAAGCCTTATAGAGGCAGCCAGCCAGCAAGCCAGCCAGCTCAGTCACCCGTCCTGCGTTGCTGGTGCAGTGCGCGCCCAATCAGACGGCTAACGCACGCACGGCACAGGCACGCCCACGCACACACTCACGCACGCACATACACACACACACACACACGCACGTACACCCAACAGAGACCGACAGACACGCACACGCACGCACGCACGCACGCACGCACGCACGCACGCACGCACACACACACACACACACACACACACACACACACACACACACACACACACGCACGCGGTGTACTACAGGCCCTCACATCACGGCGAGAGACCCGATGCGACTATAACCTCGCTGCTAAGACCTAGCGCTCTCGGGCGCCTCGATGCGCACCGCAGCAGCTTCATTCCTTCTATGCTTCCTTCTATCCCACCCCCTGAAGGAACTCGACGACTTACAGCTTGAGCCGATTCTAATTGCTAATTCCGATAACAAGCCGGAGTGCAGGTAAGTCAGATTTTAGAATTCGCATTCGCCGCGCGCCTGTGATCTCGAATACGTTAAAACTGTACATGTCAGCGACGAGACCCTATAAGCCTATCTGATGAGCTTACTCAATTAGCTGCAAGGATGTCGGAATTCCATCAGGGCCAAGCCGACGTGCACATATGAATACGCATGTGATTGCGAAATTTATGAAAATTTCCAGATCAATGAATTACGATCAAGAATCACCATGTCTATGAACACACCTGCGACCATATATACTATATTATTATACTGTAACATGTGTTTTGCACGTGTTACATGAAGTAGTCAGCGAGGCTATAGCCTATAGCAGGGTTCATAGTAGTAAGACACATGTTGAAATAAGGACTTATAAT
>NW_014577118.1:27033-29074 GCF_000485595.1 Priapulus caudatus | reverse complement strand
TACTATGTCTACGACTATGTCTACTACTATGTCTACGACTATGTCTACTACTATGTCTACGACTATGTCTACTACTATGTCTACTACTATGTCTACGGCCATGTCTACGAGCACTGACGTCATCGCTGCAGACGAGCACTGACGTCATCGTTGCAGACGAGCACTGTCGCCGAACCCGACGCCGACGACGTCGGAAGATGATTGTAATCTCGCAATAACGACCAGCGCTGCCGACGTTTCACCTGACAACAGCAGCGCCATGTACGCCGACACAGCGGCAGTCGGCAGCGGAAGCTGCGGCATGCGAAGCCATCTACGGCGTGTGCCAGCGCGGCGGGGACCCGTATACACACGCAGCGCGCTCTCTCTGCTTGTTTGCGAAAAGCTCGGCTGTCCACGATCCCAAATTGGGGAGCGCATCGGCTCAGCCCGCGCGTCTCGCAAGGCGATTTATGATTCTCGTAACTAGACGATATCTAGCGGCAGATGTGCGCGCGCGCATAATCCGCCTACATCTCAGCTGCATGGGGGGAAGAAAGACCGCTTAATTGGCCCATACGGCTACAACTCACGAGGAGACTACGCGGAAGGGTGCACGCACGCGCGTACACGCATGCGCGCATGGTGGAACAATGGGCACGCGCGCGAAGCGTGCCTGGTATCACACGATACGCGCGCACGCATTGTGTGAACGCGCGCGTGTAATTACATGCGACTACGCCGCATGACCGCCGCAAGCAGTATACAAGAGAGAGCGAGTATCAATGAGACCTACTAAGCTATTCACGCTAAAGCCGACGTGATAAGCTAGAACCGCGTGAATAACAACGCCGCGAATACACAAGTGACAGACGGTCGACGGTAAATTCGCCGTTAATCAAGCCATTTCCACTGAAATGTGCCCCCAGAATCCAATTTAGATGCAAAACTCTAACACATGGGATCACGGGCCTAAGGATGATTGTGATCGCATCTGGTCGTGAGGACAGTAGGGAGGTGGATGGTTGTGTGAAGACTCGTTTATTAGTCAGATTCATGAGCGGAGTCTGTGTGCGAGCGTGTGTGTGAGCATAATGATTGCGCATATAGATAAATCTCCGTGCAGCATGCTCGTGTAGGGCGATTGGGGACGTATTTTGGTCTCTCTTTTACTCTTGTCCGCTGTTTCTCTCTCTCTCTCTCTCTCTCTCTCTCTCTCTCTCTCTCTCTGTGTCTCTCACGCTCCCTCTCCCCTCTCCCCTCGTGCTCCCTTTGACTCCCTACCGGGTGCGTGCGTGCGCTGGCGTCGGACGCGCGGCGCTTGCGTGCTGTATGTCGTGTGTGTGTGGTGCTACCGTTTGTGTGTGTGTGCGCGACCTGTAGATGGGTGTTTGGATACTGTAGTTGCCGTGCCCGGGACGTTGCCAGCGTGCCGTCGCGTGTGTGCAATTTCCCTTATTCGCACCTGTGCCGTGGGGTTGTGTGTGTGCGCGCTCTTTGCATGCGGAGTGCGTGCAATTCGCACCGGCCATCTTTATTAGTTTTTCGTTGTTGTTGATTGTCTGTACTAACTACTCTGCGGGAATTTACACCTTTTGGTCTCGAGTGGGACTAGGTCGTGCAGTTGATTGTCTTACCTTCTGCCACAGGAACTATACAGCTAACAGGCACAAGATTGGTTCCATATCGTGTTATACCTGACACGACAAAACACCGCGAAGGTTCAAACCATACATCTCTTGGCAAGCGGAATCAAGCCGCACTGCGTACTCGATATGTTAGTACGCGTTACGCCTCCGTTTTAGAGTACAAATTAGGCTCAACATGATAGGATAGAGCGCGGAGATGTGGGTAGTAATATGTGGGGCGAGAAGAGCGAGGGATCAGGGATGCAAAGGAGCCGAGGGGCGACGGAGACAGAGAGAGCAGGAGAGACCGAGTCCGACGACGCAGTAGACGACCCGTTACGAGAGAGAGAGAGAGAACCGAGAGAGAGAGCATGGAGCGTCACGGCGAGGCGAGATGCCGAGAGCCGAGAGCGAGAGCGCAGAGCGAGAGTGCT
>NW_014577118.1:23133-27008 GCF_000485595.1 Priapulus caudatus | reverse complement strand
CACACACACACACACACACACACACACACACACACACACACACACACACACACACACACTGATACGTCGCTGCAACGTACGTAGTACAACCAACGTATCAAACATATTCGACGGATTCATGCGACGTCGTTTGCTCCGGCGGCTGAATTATTCATGGTTTAAATTTTGAATTTATATTAAATTTTGCCACAATGAATTCGGGAGCCTGTTATCTGCAGTTGCATCTTCTTTGATGTTCCTATTCAACATGGGGACCGCGGTTCGCTCCCACGGCACGAATCTCCTCTGGGTTATCGTAATTTGTCCGCGGAACTATATACATTTCCAGCGTCAGACATCAGTATATAGACTATAAACAGCCACGATGATCTTCTTAATAATCTCAGGATTCCCACGAACAAAACATGTCTGTGCCACGACCGCTGTCCGTTGATATGAGCGATAATTTGTCAAGTACTCATTAGTACATTTCCGCGAGGCAAATGAAATATATTATCAATCTTGATCGCCCTCCTTAACGCCGTACAGTTAATTTGAAAGGCTGATAGCATCTTATTTGAAATGTTGATTACTTGTCAGCAAGTCAAACAGACACCAGTGGGTATCAGGGCGGTCGCGACTGAGTACTGGCAGGGTTTCTTTCGAGATTCCGTGAAATAGTTCTTTATTTATCAATCCTGGAACTTTATTGATACGAATAACGGACAAGCTCAAAATGGAAATAAATTGCGGCACATAATTATCGCGCACCCATCGGTTTATTATCGCGGTCAGTGACATCACAATACACGCGACTAACCACTTCACGGAGTCACGCAGATTTCCTGCTTATCTCACACCTCCCAACATACATATACATACCAGGAGTAGATAATAGGGAATATTCCCTATTATCTACTCCTGATACATACGTATATTATGCACATGAGTACACACGCGCGTATTGTATATCACTATACTCTGTGCGGAACAGATGGTCGTGGGTCAGTGATTTCGCGATGCCTTCAACAGTATCTTTCAACAGACGCACTCACCTCTATAATTTTCCTATGATTCCAGCCACACTCGACCTTCCTTCAAGTCAACTGCGATGTCAGTGGACGCGGACACCTATCAACAGCAAACACAACTCATGAATATCCGACGTGCACGCACTGTCAAGCAGATGCATTATCATTCACTGGAACGCATATCCCCGATATATATAGGATAACAACGAAGGTAGAAGCTTGTGTGAGAATGTGAGAGCTATATGCACACCATACCGCTCGCTTGGTTTATACTATAGCAATTCCCCGAACTTAACCGCAACTTAACTGAAACGACGTTAAATGAACCCGCTAAGAAATAATGCACTTACGCCTAAGTTCTAAGCATATTTTCTTCTATAAATAAATAAAGCAAACATCCGTTGTTAAGTGAATGGTAAAAGTTTAAAACATTAAAAAAGTACATATTATAATTCGTATCATATAGACGACGCCTCAGCGACAGTGGTATTTTTTATTTCTCAACGACGTTATAACGAGAAGACGTTGAATGAAACGACGTTAATAGGTCTGTCTTGTTGTCCACTTCAACCTGTGTTAGCGGACACCTCTATAGAACTAGTCCAGTCAATATATGAAATACCCGGAACTAATTGCAACAGTAGGTTTTATTGTTGGAAGTTGTTGATTAGACCCTCCTAAACGTCATATGCAAAATCGGCCAAAATCGGACCACGGGAAACTGGCTAATTAGCATAAATCCAAAATGACCGCCATTTTCAAGTTTGAGGCAAGTTTGTCCTAGATCCTACAGGAGCTAAGAGCCAAAAATCAGATGAATGTTGTGCACTTTTTGACAAAAGCATGAAAATTGGCATAAAGGTAGTTTAAGATATGTACATTCATATGAGATCGGGTATCCATCTCCATCGGCATGGTATCTGGGCGCCATCTTGAATTTAATAATGGCCACCATCGAAATCCATTATCTTAATTTTTTTTAGCTAATATTCAACATAGAAACATGATCTTGGTGTCTAAACCAACATTATCGAGGTCAAGAAACCCATTGCAATCAAAATCATTATCGGTCGGTGGCCGCCATCTTGAATTTCAAAATGGCCGCCATCCAAATCTATTATCTTTCATATTTCAGCTAATATTCAACATAGAAACATGATCTTGGTGTCTAAACCAACATTATCGGGGTCAAGAAACCCATTGCAATCGAAATCATTATCGGTCGGTGGCCGCCATCTTGAATTTCAAAATGGCCGTCATCCAAATCTATTATCTTTCATAACCATGACGTCATAACATAGATATGACGCCACTACATGCATTTGATCACCAGTAAGTGTGATTCACAGAATATATACCCTGCACTATCACCAGTTACTCATTTTCAGTGGACATTTTCATAGCAGTGGACAATAAATGTATCAACAATAATTGACATTAAAAACGTACAGGAAACAAAAGAGTTCTACCCTTCATCGGAGTTAGAATCAGTTGATAATAACATTGCATATTTACCTCAAACTCTTCGCATATTTTTGAGTGAGCTTATCAAGTCGAAAGATTTTGAAATTGCATCGATTGGCCCGTGTATCATGCAGCAGACTAGACCAAGATGCCTTACTGCTCCGCTACAGTTTCATATATATTCAACATTCAATAATTTTCATATACTGACTGGTCTAAACGGCCACCTGTCCATAAAGGGCAGATTAAGCGTTTCTGCCGAGTGGCAGTTATGTGGCGGAATCACGTCGATAGAACGGATGACTGTGTATGAAGGGAACTTTTGGCGTTTCCCTTAAGTGGCAGTTATACAGTGAAACCAACCTCTACAGAACGGTCAGCTCGCTACGAATCAACGTTTTGCGTGACTATCATTGAATGTTAATCCTTATATACAGGTTTGACCTTGACTGTACTACGCTGAAAGATAACAGAATTCAGGATGCAACATTCAACATTCAAGATTCGACAGAATGCAACATTACGACGCATTCTCTGGCGTATACTAACCCCACGAGGCCGCCTGCCACGCCCCCTCCCGCCACCTCAGCCGACGCATGCCATTCTCACGTGCCTACATTACCATCATTAATGTTGTACGCGTGTAAACATATTTCGATCGCATCGACTTTTGTAATACGCGAGAAGGAATTGCGACTTTCTCCTCGCGCGCGAACCCGCCGCTGACGCATGCTTGCAGTTACGTCGCATCCACGGCGACGCTCTACCACTAGCGTGTGTATACATGAGATATCCCCCGCAGGCCACCCACGGCCCGCACGCAGGCGGGGTGGGGGGGGGGCTTGGCTCAATACAGACGCCGCGCCAGCTTCCCTGATTAGTTCCGGATTTCGGTAATTCGGCTTTGCTCATTAAGTTCACCCTATCGCACTGGTCGGACAACGTAATTCTCGTGTGTGCCGCACAGACTGCTGCTTCCACGCTGCGGTTGCAATAAAGGCAATCGAACGCGCTCTGACAATGTAATTCCTATACACTGCAGTCTGCTGCTGCCTTCACGCTGCTTCAAGCGAATCGAATGTTGTTGGTGCGGGACTGGAGCAGAGGACGGCACTTCTGGGCAACTACGATTATTACCCGTCTGCGCGCTCGCTGTAGAGCGAATTATTGGAATGTGTCGCCGAAGGGAGGTCTGCACCGTCTCTACGGGCCGCTGGTACCATTCACTAACTGCCTCCCATGTACATTATGTTCGACAAGCTTGATGATGCTGAGCTCTAAAGCTCGAGCGATGAATTCTCGGCAGCCAGCAGGAAAGCGGTGTGCGGCGTTGTTGCTGTTGTTGATATTGATGTTGTTCATTCTGTTGATGTTTGTTTTGGTTGTTGTTGTTGTTGTTGT
>NW_014577118.1:19997-22659 GCF_000485595.1 Priapulus caudatus | reverse complement strand
TTGTGTGGTATTATAACGGTGTTACGTGGTATAACGGGGTTATGTGGTATAACGGTGTTATGTGGTATAACGGGGTTATGTGGTATAACGGGGTTATGTGGTGTAACGGGGTTGTGTGGTATAACGGTGTTACGTGGTATAACGGGGTTATGTGGTGTAACGGGGTTGTGTGGTATAACGGTGTTACGTGGTATAACGGGGTTATGTGGTATAACGGTGTTACGTGGTATAACGGGGTTATATGGTGTAACGGAGTTATTTGGTATAACGGGGTTACGTGGTATAACGGGGTTACGTGGTATAACGGGGTTGTGTGGTATAACTAGGTTATGAGTATCCGAAACTGTTTACCGCGTGCATTAAGTCAAGTCGCAAGCAATTCATCGCTCGTCAAAGTATATCGGTAGTCATTAGCGAAAACATGGAATTCAAGGGGAACAGAATTATAGCTCAGGGGCACTGCGTTGACCGTGCACGCATGCCAGACGACAATCCGAATAAACCCAATCACACCGCCACGATGTGTAGTTACCAACCGTGATGTTTATCTTCAATCGAATCGATTGGGACCTCGCGCAAATAACTTACACTGCTATCGTACGGCCGATCGAGATTGAGAACCTTTCTCATATATGAAAAGACGAATATTTATAATTGCACAGGGATGCGCACAGCAGAGGTTTGTTATAATGTCGCAACATATTCGGCAAAATTAACCAATAATAACTATTATGTCGCCAGCGGCTTTCATTCTAGATTCATCTGAAATCCGAAAGACGGGACTTCCTCCAGCACGGTCGAATTACACAGGGATCAGTAAGTATATCGGTGCAATCATGACTGGTCAATGACGTGCAAATCGCAAAAATGTAATTCTACATCTAGCTCTGATCACCCTGAAGCTACTCTGGCCACCACATCAATCGTAATTCTCTCACAATTCCTCAAAGTTGTCTTATTCAATGTTAGAATCCCTAGTTGAAGCCATTTTTCTCCTGCACCGCGACAGTAATGTTCACAAAAGGATATTCACGCGGACTATTCAACCCGCGCGCACACAAACAGAGAGATGGCCGCTGGGGGGCGAACGATCGACGAGACATTATAGAGGATACGATATAAACACGCGCGCACAGCGAATGATGTTGAGCACATATCTATAGGAGGTGTACAACAGTAAGCATCCGCAATTGTTCACCGTTGCACTATTTCGTCTCGAAATTCGGCACTAGAGTGCAATAATTTGCATTATGCACGCAAGGTAGATGCCTCGTGGACGTCTATAGAAAGCATTAGAAGTAAAATTATTCGCCATGTTTGTGAACTTGCTGCCATTCCAGCTAGTGGCGTAGCCATGTCGCCGTCCGGCATTTTGGTATGAAAACGGGTGATCACACCTGTAGAAATGTCTCGATCATAGAGCTGGCAAAAGTGCAGGGAGCATAGAGCACGAATCATGTAGTTAACATTAACATGGAATAACACTGTTATGTTTTGTCGCGCAGTTAACACGTGTGCGTATTTTTTAATTAATTTCTGCTCGATGCTATCAGGCTGCAGCCTATGGACGCCCTCTACTTTGTACAACCTTAATGCGCTCGGTAAGGGATAGCGTTACTTTCAAAGAAATCGAATAATTGAGCTTTTATGATTAATGAAAAATCAGTTATGCAAGTACTCTATCAATGGCTATTTTAGACATCATTCGAAATGACATTTAAACATGGGTTGTTTTTATATGTAAACATGGTTATAAAACAATAATCGTATAACATCTATACTATAATATATATCTGCGATCTCGATGTCCGTTTCCTGCTCTGTCTGCGTCTCTGGACAAGCCATTATCTATAGTATACTAATATATCTGCAGATCTTCGTATCCGCCAGTTCTGTCGCTTAGTCTGTGCGACAAGATATTGGGTTATAGGCGCTACTTCTTTTAGTGCCTTAACCTTCTATGCATCTGACCTGTGCGAGTTGCGATATGAATTCACAATAACACAGAGAGAGAGAGATATATGTTGTTTTTTTTAAACAGAGTGATTTATGTCGAGCGACAGATTCGTTATTATCCGATTAGTCAGAAAGGCAGTCGGATTTGGACAGAAAACACAAACAAAACGATATTACGCGATATTACGATAACTGCGTAATTACGTTAGGATAAAGGATAACCACAATGCGCTTTGAGCGAAAATACACGTATAGATCTATTAAATCAAAAACAAAACTATAAAAGAGGTAGTTAATTATACGAGTTGATGCCAAAGAAGAAAATTCGCAAACTCGAACTTACTAGCATAATTATGAACCTTTTGTTGGGATGTATAGACGAATGAGAGCTTCAGTTCTTCTCTTGTAAACACTCATTTTGAAGAGAAGTGTGCGCATGCAGCAATGAATGTATGCCGTAGTCTGACAGTATCTGGCAATGCAGTATGAATGTGTGTCGCAATCTGACAGCATCTGGCAATGCAGTATGAATGTGTGTAGTCTGACAGCATCCTGCAATGCCAGATCGTTTTTCTTTATAATAAGTAAAAGCAATGGCATCTGCATCAGCAAACATTGCTCACTACTGCCACATCACCATAGCATACTATATCTATATGATTATGTATACATAGTCACTTTGTCATTATTCTGTTATCACATCGGA
>NW_014577118.1:15144-18573 GCF_000485595.1 Priapulus caudatus | reverse complement strand
GGCCAGCAGCCAGACAAACAACAACCAAGCCAGCCGACAACAACATCAGCAGCACCACCACCACCACCCCAGCAGCAGCAGCAGCAGCAGCCAGGCAGCAGCAGCAGGAGCGGCAACGCAGCAGACAACAGCCAGACCAAGCAGAAGCAACAGGCAGCCAGCCAGCCAGTGAGTTCGCTTTTCACCTCGCAGGCGTATCGTGGCTTGCGACCTTGACATTCCTTAATAAATCGCGGCTCCACACATGGGAATATAATGCATGGCATCAGCAGGAAACAAAACTGGAAAGTGCGCCGAGGAATTTTTTGACGCTTTGCCCCCCTGCCCGCGGGCCATCATCATCACCCGCATCCGGCAGATCAGCTTGCCCGCCTGCACGGCTTGCCTCATTTAGAAGCCGGTATAGAACAGCGGCGCGGGCCGCGGCGGAGTGACCGTCAGAGAGCGCACCCTTACCCACTCTCTTCTTGATGCTCTCTACCGTATCGTCGCGGTACGGGGCGAGAGGTGGAGACGCCGGGGGACGAGGCAGAGGACGAAAAGAGAGACAGCAAAATCGATAGCGTCGAGGTGAAAAGAAAGAAGAAAGCGAGAGGACAAAAGAGGAGAGGAAGAGCAGACGCGAGCGAGAGGAGGGAGAGAGAGGAGGAAGGAGGAGTCAGAAAGACAAGGAGAAAAGAAAAAAGCAAACGCTCGCGCTGGTGTCGCCTACCGGCGGGACCGCGAGGAAAGAGCGACAGCGAAGAGAGAGACGAGGAGACGCGGACTTAGAGAGACGAGAAGAGAGGACGAGAGAGAGACGAGGAGAGAGGGAAAGAAAGAGAACGAGAAAGCGGAGAGAGAGAAAGCGGAGAGAGAGAAAGAGATCGGGCGGATAGCAAGCGAAAGATGAGCGAGAAAAAAGTGAGAGAGACGAGGAGCAGAACGAGCAGAGGAGAGGACGAGAGACGAGAGAGAGGAAAAGAGGAGAGAGAGAGAGAGAGAGAGAGAGAGAGAGAGGAGAGAATCGAACGAGACAAAGGCGGGCCAATGCACGCCACGCTCTCAGCAGACCTCGAGATCAGACCCCAAACCCAACGGGTGAACCGGGTTGCGATCTCAGCCCGCGAGTCACAGCGATGCGTGCAAAGAAGCCGCTATGCGCGGACGGAAGGCCCAAAGAGAACAAGCTGCGGCTCGGCTTCATTATCACGCACGCACGCACGCACACGCACGCTAGCACGCACGCACGCGCACGCACGCACGCGCACGCACGCACGCACGCACACACACACACACACATCCGGGTCGTCAAGGAACAGGCATACATAACAGCAGCGCTATTAACGGTTATTAAGAAGGAAGAAGCTGATCATGCGCGATAGATGCGAGGACGGATTCAACATAGTCATGTGAGCCAGCCATGATCAGCAAACAGGCACCGGCTTCACCATCATATACCATGGTCACTGGTCAGGAAACATAAATTACGCATATATGCAATTAAACATACATTACATAAAACATACATATAATCAGGGGTTAATAACGACAATTTGTCATTATTAACCCCTGATATAATTTAATGTAGACCGGTGGTCCGGTAGTCCAAAAGCTGTGTAGTACAACACTCGGCACTTCATCAACGAATGAGAGCGAGTACTAGGAAAGGGGGAGTGCGAGGGCGATCCAGGGGAGAGTCCAATGAATGCGGATCGGAGGGAGTTAGGGGGGCGGGGGGGGGGCGGTTGCAGGTACCTAACAGATTTTTATTTCAGAAGTCTAAATTTTTGCACTGCGACGTCACCAGTAGGTTATGACACAGGAACAGAGCAGACACCTACGATGGAAGCCAGCACCATAGTGTGGCGACTGACTACTTACTATTCACAATCAAGAATTACCAATGGTAATTTTACAGAAGAACATTTCATAGTCACGGACAAGAATTGATAGTCACAAAGGGGTATTTCATAGTCACGGACAAGAATTGATAGTCACAATGGGGAATTTCATAGCCACTAATGCAGTATGAATGTGTGCCGTAGTCTGACAGCATCTGGCAATGCAGCATCGTTTTTGAGACGTTGATAATAAGTAAATGCCAATTGGCATTCTGCATCAGCAACATTGCTCACTTACTGCACACACACATAGCATATATATTATATATATATGTATATATATTCACTTTGCTCATCTATTCGTGTTATCAATCGGATACAGATGCTGATCCCAAGTCAAAATCACCACAGGCCAATAATACACCGGGGACAAATGGTCGCTGCTATATTATTAGGGAGAAGATGGGGGAGGCTTTATATTAATATACCAGTAAGCCACGAACTCCCTTAAACGCTAAAAGATTGAGATACTCTAGAGCCAGGGGGAGAGGGAAGAAAAACACACGAAATCGAGTTTATATGGCAATTTGCATGCAATTTCCCAAATCTCCGTGGCATCGGGAGTAAACTCGGTGGGCGTGTCGAGCTGCCCATCACTTTCGGTTTTTTTTCCAACGGTGTGCGAGTGAGTGTCTGTAACCGCTGGGCGAACTGAATCGCTTTGCATTCATCAGTCTCACGTCGGCCGGCCCCATAAGGCTTTGATTAATTAGGTTTCAGATAATTAACGGTAATTTGTGCAATTTTGTGTTAATTACGCGGTGTACTGCGAGGAGAACGCTACGATATGTACATAATATCGCCGTATGAGGGGCAGGTGAACGCACGCACGCACGCGCGCAGGAGCGATCCGGCCGAGTGCCACACACTCTCGCCTAGATAGCAGTAGCAACAGCAGCGACAATAACAACAAAAACAACAACAACAACGACGACGACGACGATGACGACGACGACGACGATGACGACGACAACATCGACAACAACAACGACGAAGACAACAACAACAACAACAACAACAACAACAACAACAACAACAACAACAACAACAACAACAACAACAACAGCAGCAGCAGCAGATAGCAGCCGGGGCAGCAGCAGCAACAACAACAGCAGCGACAACAACATCAGCAGCACCACCACCACCACCACCACCACCACCACCACCACCACCAGCAGCAGCAGCAGCAGCAGGAGCGGCAACAGCAGGAGCGGCAACAGCAGCAGCAACAATAGCAGCAGCAGCCAGTGTTGTTTCACTCGCAGGGTGTCGACCTTGCTTCCTTAATAAACGCGGCTCACACATGAATAATGCATGATCAGCAAGAAAAAAACTGTAAAGTGCGCCCGAGGAATTTTTTGACGCTTTCCCGCCTGCCGCCCCATCATCATCACCGACGCAATCAGCTTCTGCACGGTAGAGAAGCCATGCGGGCGGGCGCGTCTGTAGAGACGCACCTACCATCTCTTTCTTGATGCTCTCTACCGTATCGTCGGTACGGGGGGAGGGGGAGGGGGATAGAGAAAGAGACAGGAAAGAGCGAGAG
>NW_014577118.1:14666-15134 GCF_000485595.1 Priapulus caudatus | reverse complement strand
GTTACTTTCACCAGTGAGTGCAACAAGTGAAATTTCTTTGTTCATGAATTGTTGTCATTTACGTTACCCCGTTTCATAAAAGATCCTTGTAGATTGGTAATCACACACTGTCAGACAATTTAATTAGACGGATCTTGGATGGCGCAAAAACAATACGTGCGCGCACCGCAGAGGAAACAAACCTCTAAGTTCAACGGCGACCGAAAACAGTAACAAAAATCTTCAGGCGACGAAAAATCTCCACGTTTGCTAATAACAATCGGATAGAAATATCATCCGGCGACAAAATTTCACCCGGAGTTTGTCGGTCTGTAAAACACGCCACCTAGCTACCCACCGCCCGTGTGTGACCGCCACTGCCAAACTATACTAGACTACTAACAAAACTCGCTAGCTATGAAGACAAAATAGCCGCGAGTCGATAGCTATTAAACCGGCGGTGTTTGCCGCTCAAACACTCGCGCGCAC
>NW_014577118.1:0-12333 GCF_000485595.1 Priapulus caudatus | reverse complement strand
GGCCAGCAGCCAGACAAACAACAACCAAGCCAGCCGACAACAACATCAGCAGCACCACCACCACCACCCCAGCAGCAGCAGCAGCAGCAGCCAGGCAGCAGCAGCAGGAGCGGCAACGCAGCAGACAACAGCCAGACCAAGCAGAAGCAACAGGCAGCCAGCCAGCCAGTGAGTTCGCTTTTCACCTCGCAGGCGTATCGTGGCTTGCGACCTTGACATTCCTTAATAAATCGCGGCTCCACACATGGGAATATAATGCATGGCATCAGCAGGAAACAAAACTGGAAAGTGCGCCGAGGAATTTTTTGACGCTTTGCCCCCCTGCCCGCGGGCCATCATCATCACCCGCATCCGGCAGATCAGCTTGCCCGCCTGCACGGCTTGCCTCATTTAGAAGCCGGTATAGAACAGCGGCGCGGGCCGCGGCGGAGTGACCGTCAGAGAGCGCACCCTTACCCACTCTCTTCTTGATGCTCTCTACCGTATCGTCGCGGTACGGGGCGAGAGGTGGAGACGCCGGGGGACGAGGCAGAGGACGAAAAGAGAGACAGCAAAATCGATAGCGTCGAGGTGAAAAGAAAGAAGAAAGCGAGAGGACAAAAGAGGAGAGGAAGAGCAGACGCGAGCGAGAGGAGGGAGAGAGAGGAGGAAGGAGGAGTCAGAAAGACAAGGAGAAAAGAAAAAAGCAAACGCTCGCGCTGGTGTCGCCTACCGGCGGGACCGCGAGGAAAGAGCGACAGCGAAGAGAGAGACGAGGAGACGCGGACTTAGAGAGACGAGAAGAGAGGACGAGAGAGAGACGAGGAGAGAGGGAAAGAAAGAGAACGAGAAAGCGGAGAGAGAGAAAGCGGAGAGAGAGAAAGAGATCGGGCGGATAGCAAGCGAAAGATGAGCGAGAAAAAAGTGAGAGAGACGAGGAGCAGAACGAGCAGAGGAGAGGACGAGAGACGAGAGAGAGGAAAAGAGGAGAGAGAGAGAGAGAGAGAGAGAGAGAGAGAGGAGAGAATCGAACGAGACAAAGGCGGGCCAATGCACGCCACGCTCTCAGCAGACCTCGAGATCAGACCCCAAACCCAACGGGTGAACCGGGTTGCGATCTCAGCCCGCGAGTCACAGCGATGCGTGCAAAGAAGCCGCTATGCGCGGACGGAAGGCCCAAAGAGAACAAGCTGCGGCTTTCATTATTCACGGCACGCCACGCCACGCACGCACGCGCCGCACGCACGCACGCGCACCGCACGCACGCAACACCACACAGCACGACGACACACATCCCGGTCCGCTCAAGGAACAGCGCATGACATAACAGCAGCGCCTATTAACGCTTTATATAAGAAGGAAGAAGCTGATCCGATCGCGCGCATAGATGCCGAGGACGGACTTAACATAGTCATGTGACGCCAGGCCATGCATCCAGCACATACCAGGCACGGCTTTCACCATCATATGCACCGATGGTTCACTGGTCACCGCCGAAAACCATAAATATGATATATGCAATTTAAACAATACCATTACATAAAACATACAATATAATCAGGGGGTTAATAACCGGGAAAATTTGTCAGTTATGTAACCGCCCTTGATAGTAATTTAATGGTCAGACCGGTGGTCCCTCGCGTTTAGTCAAAAGCTCGACGCGTGTGCTAGTAACAACACTCGGCCCACATTATCAGACGAATGAGAGCGGAGCTACTAGCGACAAGGGGGAGTGCTGAAGGGCGACAGGCCGAGGAGTCAATTGATGCCCGGATCGGAGGCGTGAGTTAGGGGGGCGGGGGGGGGGGCGGGGCGGAGTTTGCCAGGTACCTAACAGCGATTTTATTGCAGTAAGTCTAAATTGTTTTTTGCGCACTGCGACGCGTCACAGTAGTTATGACACTAGGAACACGAAGCAGACACCTACGATGCGAAGCCAGCACTGCTGTTTGGCCGAACTGGACTACTTACTATTCACAATCAAGAATGAATGTACCAATGGTAGATTTGTACAGGGAAGAACATTTCATAGTCACGCGACAAAGAGATGTGATAGTCACAAAGGGGGATTTCATAGTCACGGACCAGAATTGATAGTCACAAAGGGTATTTCATAGTCACGGCGAACAAGAGAGTTGCATAGTCCACAGCGGGGCGAATGTCATAGCGCCCGACGGACAAGCAAGTTCGATAGGTGCACAATGGGGGCATTAGTTACGGATGGGAATTCAGCCACCGATAAAAATACATAGACACTGAGGGAAATTAATAATCACAGATATAATCATCGTCAAGGATCATGGAAATATGTAAGCGCGTATATAAATCCACGGACCATCCACCACCAGACACAGACGAAACTTCGATATACAGATAACGTGAAGCATTCTCAGAAACTGAAATTACGCGCGGGGTGTGGTTATAGGGATTAGTCCTAAGCACTCTACCAGCCGACAGACCCACTGATGTGCAAATAACAGCGTGTGTACAAGGCAAGTTCGACTTTACACTACGCGTGTAGAACCTCAATTCAATGCAATAGCCATCGCATACACGACGTATAGGCTGTCTCAGACTATAGGCGAGTTTTCACCATGCAGCGACATTGGCGAACCTTATTTCCATGTGACAAGAATCTTGTATAGTCGCGACAGGTTCACTCTGTCTCATTTCCGGGCTGGCGATGATTGTCTGATTCTGGTGACAAGGATATCCGGTCCCGAGACAGAGGTCACCTATTGTAACCGGACTGTCTTCCGTTTTCTGTGAAAGTCTGCATTTCAAATGTTTTCACAAGGATTGCGATATTTAGTGGTACTGTGTGCGTAGAATTAAGCAATCTCATCAATGTTGTATCTACATCAAGGTTAACACGGCTTAGAACACTCGCGCGTCGTTACTTTCACCAGTGAGTGCAACAAGTGAAATTTCTTTGTTCATGAATTGTTGTCATTTACGTTATCCCGTAATTGCCATTCTCGCGAGAAAAGCTTATAAACTGGTAAACTGAATCTAAATATTGCTGACAGAAACTTGCATTAGGTAATGGAGTCGGGGTACCAGTCTTAACTACTTACGTCACAGAATTAGATGCTCCTTTATTCGAATTAGATGTACTTGCGTGTGTGGCGAGCAATTGTCGCGACATTGAATAATGAGGCTGCGTTATTAGCTACTTTATATGCCATAACAGAATAAATCTGCGTAGTAGTAACTTTTCAAGTATGTGTAATATGGTAGCGCATCCGCTAAAAGGTGAGACTAAAAATTCACAATATGTTTTCAGATTTGCGATGTATTTTCGAGAGATGATTCCTTTAAACCACCCAACCCCGTTTCATACAAGATCCTTGTAGATTGGTAATCAACACTGTAGACAATTTAATTAGACGCCGATCTTGCGAATGGCCGCCCCAAGAACAATACGCTGCGCCACACCGCCCCAGAGCCGAAACAAACCATCTAAGCATTCAACGCGCGACGAAAACAGTACAAACATCTTCAGCCGCCGACGAAAAATCTCACGGCACCTTTGCTAACAATCGCCGATATAAGAATAATCATCCGGCCCAACAAAATTTCAAACCGGAGCCCATTATTGATCGCGTCTGCTAAAACACGCACCTAAGCTACCCACCGCACCCCCGTGTGCTGACCGCCATGCCCAAACTATACTAGGACTTACTAACAAGACTCACCCCTAGCATAATGAAGACAAATAGACGCGAGTCAGATAGCTATTAAACCTGCGCGTGTTTGCCACATCAAACACTCGCCCCGCGCACGCCACCCACGCCCCGCCACGCCCACACACACACCCCACCCCACCCACCACACACACACACACAGACAACAGGACGCGTCGGCGAGAAGCTGCTCTCATATTACCGCGATCGTTAATAATTTAATTGGCGGGACAACACTGGTAGCGACGTCGGCGATCTGTCATGCTAACGAGGGCGGTTCATCAAGTTAACAACGCCCGCGACAACGGCCGTAAATGATGTAATATCGATCGGCGGCGGCGATGCGACGGATCGCATCCTCCTCCTCCGACGACGACGACAGCAGCGAGATCGTGCGTGACGTCACATCAACGAGTTCCCTCCCGCTACGTACGCACCGAGCTCGCCCTATCTATGTAATATAGAGCACGCGTATATATGTATATAATTTTATTTATTTATTATAGTTACATAGTACTATATATATATCGGGTGTGCGCACAATAACTTTCCCCTGTGAAAGATTCACGTTTTCTTCATCTCATCCCCGAGGACACTCTCAGTGGCTATATATATATATATATATTAGTAATAGTATATATATATATATATATATATATATATATATATATATATATACATAGATATTATATATATAACCACGGCGAGAAGACAGCACCGCCGCCACGAGACCGTATAAATCTTACTTCTCCCCGACGATTCACGGCTCCCCCGCGCGCGCGCGCTTCCCGCGCCAAACGTGGGAAGCCATTCCTCTCTCCTGCACCGCGACAGTAATGTTCGCATGATAAGTATATTCACGCGGACTTTTCGACCCCCGCGCACACAAACAGAGAGACGACCGCTGGAGGGCTATATACTCATAATAGGGGATACGATACGCTGTGTGCGCTGATGAGTATGTGCCCGAAGGCGAATCGAATGCATCGACAGTAGTCGTCCATCCCTAAGCGAGTTATCGTAAACGCGAAAATACGGGTTCCAGCGGGAATTTATACGCTTCCTATCCCCCCCCCCCACCCACGAACTCACGCACGCGCATCATTATTCACCGGAAATTACCTAACCAGCAACTCGACGCGTGATTTTATAATGACGGGAGGTTACGGGAAATAAACACGCGGCACCAAAGACGGCTGGCAACATAAATGAGAGAGAGAGAGAGACGGAGAGAGAGAGAGAGAGGAGAGAGAGAGAGAGAGAGTAGANAGAGAGAGAGAGAGAGAGAGAGAGACGGAGAGACAGAGCTCGTCATCGACAGAACGAAGCTGCGCATGTTCTAATCATTATAACAAAGGTAGCGCTATATTTGTCATCACGATAACAAAAACCATCTGGCCTCAAACAATATACGCGAACAGATCCGTAAACAGATCCGTAATCAGAAAGACACATGCAGAGAAAACGCAGTACAGAGGGTCTCAATGACACTTCTTGAAAGTTCACGACGAGGTTTAGTTTACCTATAAACGAATCAAAGACATTGCACGTTTTCAGCTATAAACGCGGATATAAACTGAAAGGTCAGATGGCCTGTGTGGTTACTGACTAAGCGGTATCGGGTTCATCGCGCATATTGTAGGTAGCTCAATAACAGCAGGGTGCGCGCAAATGCTCTCACAAATGTTTCCGTGACGGTGCATTGCTTATACGTCGCGATGAAAAACGATGAAACCTTCTGCTGTAAAGCGAATGAGTGACCACGTTCCGGCACATCTGTCACACTAATTGCGCGCAGCTTAACTACTACAACTAGTCGGAGGGCAATGAATACGGGTAGCATTCGCCGCGAGTAACAAGCAACAACAACAAGAGGCTGCTACTGATCACGCAGGAAACCCATGCCGACGACTATCACGGGTGATCGACTGAATCTAAGTTAGCTACAAACAATTGCGTTGTTAGTTATACACACACGCACACACGTAGACGCGCGCGCACACACGTACGCACCCCTCCTCCCATCACACACGCACGCACGCACACAGACACGCGCGCACACGCGCGCACACAGACACGCACACACACACACACACACACACCACACACACACACCACCACATCACACACACCATACACCGCCTCCCCTCTCGGACCACACCCAAACACACCGCTTCCACCACAACACTCACGCACACACACGCACGCACGCGCACGCCAGCACACACACACACACACCGCTTCTCCTCCACACACCATACACGCCTCCTATCAACCATCACCCTCCGCCTTCCAGGGCCATACGGTGCAAGGAAGCCTCCCCTCCCCAGCGCGGCGTGCAGGGAGCCTCCTCCCCCCAGCGCGGTGCAGCGGAGCCTTCCTCCTCCCCCAGCGCCGGGGCAGGGAAGCCGTCCTCCTTCCCAGACGCGGGAGGGAAGCCTCCTCTTCCCCAGCGGCGTGCAGGGCGAAGCCTCCTCCTCCCCCAGCGCGGTGCAGGGAAGGCCTCCTCCCCCCAGCGCGGTGCAGGGGGCAAGCCTCCTCCTCCCCCAGCGTGCGTGCAGGCGGAACCTCCTGCCTCCCCAGCGCCGGTGCAGGGGAAGCCTCCCTCTCCCCCCAGCGCGGATGCAGGGAAGCCTCCTCCTCGCCCAGCCGCGGTGCAGGGGAATGCCTCCTCCTCCACCCAGCTGGTGCAGGGAAGCCTCCTCCTCGACCCAGCGCGGTGCAGGGAAAGCCTCCTCCTCCCCCAGCGCGAGTTGCAGGGAGCTCCTCTCCCCAGCGCGTGCAGGGGAAGCCTCGTCCTCCCCAGCGCGTGCAGGGGAGCTCCTCTCCCTCAGCGCGGTGCAGCGGGAAGCTCCTCCCCCCCCAGCGCGGTGGCAGGGGATGCCTCCTCTGCCCCCAGCGCGGTTGCAGGGAAGCTCTCCTCCCCGCGCGGTGCAGGGAAGCATCCTCCTCCCCGCGCGGTCGCAGCGGAAGCCTCCTCCTCCCCCAGCGGCGTGTGCAGGGAAGCCTCCTCCTCCCCCGCGCCGCGGCATGGGAGTCGCAGCATCCGCCTCCCCAGCGCGGGTGCAGGGAAGCCTCTCCTCCCCAAGCGCGGTGCAGGGGAAGCCTCCTCCTCCCCAGCGCGGTGCAGGGGAAGGCCTTTTCCTCCCCCCAGCCGCGCTGCAACAGGGAGAGTCCTCCTCCCCCCCAGCGTTGTGTGAGGGGAAAGCCTCCTCCTCCCCAGCCCGGGTGCAGGGCGTAACGCCCGCACTTGCGGACTTGTTCGATCTCTACTACGCTCCCTCCTTAGCCTGTATCCCTCCCCAACAGACGCTCGGCTTTAGCGGGCTAACAAATCATAATTTTGTAAGCACATACCTTAGAATGCCCACATCACCAAATTGCACCATCCCTTCTACAAAACGTCATTGCGCCGCACGAATCCAAGCAGATGTCATTGCTCCTCCCCCAAGCCGCCGCGATCACTTTGCTGTATGCCACAAAGAATAAATCCCGTGCGGGACACAGTCTGCGCTCCTCCCCTCCTCTTCCCAAGCCGCCGGTCCTACTTGACTTCGCCAGGAGGGGGACAACAGCTACTGTCCTCAGAGCACTAGCGGATCTGCTGGCACCCTCCTACGCCTGCCTCCCAATTTCCTCAGTCCTTTTCGACCCAGCCCTGCTGCAGAGGCTTCCCATGATCCATCCATTAGCGGTGATCTGAAGTTGCTCAGGAACGGAAAAGCTTCGGGACCAGCTTCCTTCCTCCACCCGCTCGAAGCCAGGCGCCAGAGCAGGTTTTCTGCTGTACGAAAAAATGCTGCAAGCGGTTGGGCCAGCATCCTCCCCTCCCTCCCACACACGCAGGCCTCGGCGCGAGAGATTGCGTGCTGCAGGTGCCGCCGAAGTCTCCGCTCCACCTACCTCCCTCCCTCAGCCGCCCCGGCCCAGCAGCGACTTCGAAGATTGCTTAGTCCTCAGCATCTTTGCTGTACCCCTCGCATGACCACTCACCTCCATGGCGGGCCTGCCCCCAAGGTGGCTGGAAGAGGACGACTGCCGAAGCCCTTATCCCTCCCCTCTGCAACTTTTCCCTCCGTCCTGCGCTTCGTCGATGGCGGTGCGCTAGATTGAAGCCCGCATGGCTCCCCAACCCATCTCTCAAGCCACTCCGGTCAGCAGTCTGCGGACAGCATCCTCGACTCTCTCCTCCCTCGGACAAGGTCCCCGGAACCACTTCCTGTCATGATCGCGGCGGAGGGGGAGCAGCATTACCCCGGCCCACTGTGGCCAGCACAGCCTTAAGTGTGGCCTCCAGCCAATTTGGCCTTCTGCTAACTCCTCTCCAAACACCAAAGCGAATACCTTCACAGCCTGATCCTCCCTTCCCTCTTGCCCACCCCCGCCGGACTACGTGTGGAAAATGGACCACGTAATTTAGCGACCCAAGGAGCAATGGGAGGTCTGTACTCGAGAACGCTTCCTCAGTCTGACAGTCCTACACCATAAATCGCCGCACAATTTATTCATACAATACAAATTATTGTACAAAGGTCGATTATTCGCTTCTATCGACATTGAAACTGCTACCGCTAGGGCTATCCGATAGCTCGAGGGTCGCACAGTGCCCTATCCACAGTTCACCTGCCTATAATCGCCTAGCGCGGGCAACGCGTGCAGGGGCAAGCCTCCTCCTCCTCCTCCATGCGCGGTGCAGGGGGAAGCCACCCTCATTCCTCCTCCAGCGCGGTCAGGCTGAAGCATCCTCCCCTTCCAGCGTCGGCAGTGCGCAGGCTCACACTGCGCTCGGTCCCTGGCACGTAGCGACGCGGTTACTCCTCCATGCCTCCCACGCCCTAGAGTCGGCCCGAGCCACAGATCCGTGCCAGCGCAGGTGTTTTGCAGCGGGAAGCACTATATCACTCATGTCCTCTCCTCCTGCGCTCAGCTTCTCCGGTGTGCAGGGGACAAGCATCCTCCTCCTTCCCCTCCCCGTCGTCTCCTGGCTCATGCGAAGGTGGGAAGCTATGTCGTTCATATCCTCTCTCTCCTTCCAGCGCCGGGGAGGGGATCAAAGCTCCTTCCTCCTCCGTGCGCGAGCGGATGCGCAGCTATCTTGATATTCCTGATCGACTGCGCTGCCATTATGTGAGCGTGGGTAACCTTCCCGACACCATAAGACCTCCAATCACCATCTCAAGGTGCGGGCTGCGAGGTGATAGGAAGCCTTTCCCTCCTTCCTCAGCGCGGATTGCAGGGGAAGCCTCTCCTCCTCCAGCGCGTCGACGATTTATTTAGTGAAGCAACAGCAAAGAGGAAGAAACCTCAACCCTTACCTCCAGGCGACCAAGCTGACATGATCGGCGCTAGATCCATCCACTGCTGTCAAAGGGAAGCATCGCTCGCTTCAGGACTGCACACACGCCAAGCGTCCGCGGGCCTTGCGGCAACAAACGGGAAGCGCTTGCCTCCCCTTCCGTCCAGCGCGGGTGCAACGGGAAGCCATCCCTTCCTCCACGCCGGGCTTCCGCTGTGCCCCACGGAAAGAGCTTGGCTCATCGCCACCCCGAGGCTAAGCGCTCGCTTAAATTTTGTTGGCTGATGTTGACGATAGAATTACTTAATTAGCAGAATGCTCTTATCTTCTGCTTTCTATATGATCCAGCATGGTGGCCATAGTCTGCCCCATCTGTCTCTGCTAGTGCTGCCGGTCTGTCTTTTCTCTCCTCTTCGCCACTCGAACGGCCCAGCGTATTCGCATATCAGGCCTCCTCAACTGCAAATCCCAATGTATATCAAGGCATAATCCCTGTGACAAATTCTTGTGTGGGCATGTGCTTCACTGCACTCAACTACTGGACTTAACTTATGGGTTGTGTGATTTGGTCCTACGATCTCGGCTATGCTGTTGTAACTGCGGTAGTCCTTGAGGCAACCTGTCCCATCTTGATAACTTTGAATTTACTTTATCATTTCTTCAGTTGGCCTCTCCGAACCTCCGATACTTACCGTCATTCTCCGTTTTACTGTTGTGGTTGCACATGTACAATTAATTGTCAAAATATTCCATGCCTCCATGCTGCTAATGCTTGTTGGTACTACACGTCATTTTCCACACCAATCTTTGGTGACGGTCCTCTTGCTACCTTACCCTTTGCTTACGCGTAATGGTAGTGTTCTTGGCCCTCATACAGTTCTGGTTCCCCATCGGATCCTACCCCGAGATGCATACTTGGCTGTTGTTCACGTTTTTTCATCCGCGACCTGTTTGCGTCCTCGCTTACTTTGTTGTTGTGGCTACGATCTCTGCCTAATTGTTGTTCTTGGTCCCTGCCTTACTTTGTTGTTGTTGTTGTTTCGGCGTACTATCGTAGCATCTACTCCACCTGTCTAACTGTGGTTCTTGGTCCTCCGCTGCCTTACTTTCGTTGATAAGCGTACAGCAAGTGTGCACCGTTCAATGAATGACTAATTTTACTTGCTTACTCATGCGTGCAAGACATTTATATGTTATCGATAAGTCTCGTTATGTTATGTGTGGCTTCTTAAACCCCCGCGCAGTCCGGCTCCTGAGTTTCTCTCTAAATATGCGGCTCAGCCTCCAAATACGCACTTCTTTTCACTCTACTATTTCTACTAAGATTCTTTTACACAGTCTCAAACTTCTCCGTTAATCACGCGTAGCTCCCCCTGCGTCATCTCCTCGCACTGCGATCACCCGTCTCTTTTCCACTGCTCTCTATGCGTCAAGTCGAAAAGTCACAACTGTCCTTTCTGCTGTCTCTCTCTCTCTCTCTCTCTCAATCCTGTGCTCTCTCTCTTCTGCTCGTAGCATAGTTCACTCCCTCTCACTGAACAGTTTGTCCAGATCGTTTCTTTCACAGAGTCGAATTATACAGTATATGTAGAAAAACGCCGGTTAAATCATGAATGTGTTGTGAACTGTCTTATCACATCGTGACCCACCCTACTTTCTGTGAGTGTTTAGAGATCCTAACACGTACAAAATAATTTCGCCGGATGACTAAATCTCTGCCGAATATTCTACGATCTCTCACCGTCCGTATCTCAAGGAGAATTCGAACGTCGTTGATCACGTGAACACACCCTACAACAGGGCCCATTCTGCGACACTTCGTGGTACATGTTTCATTTGACAATATGTCTCGTCTTCATGTTCCCCGAAATCGGTTCTAATTTAGCTGAAAGAACGCTCCAACCAAAGGGCGGCCACTGGTGGCCGCAATGTCCTTTGATGTCTTGATAGGTAAACTAAACCTCGTCGATGCAACTTTCAGGGATCAAGGACGGTGACGCTGGTGTTGACGCAGGTTGAGACGCGCTCGGTGACATATTCAGTGCAACATTCGCTTCTCACGATCATTTTCCTCTCACAGGAATGTGACGTACATTTTTCGCGTAGACTGTAATCTCAATTCTCTGGTTTTCGACGTCAGGTGCGATAACTAATTCATATGCTCAGATGGTCTACGTTCTTTCACGTGGTGATTGACGGTGTACAAATTTCTGCCTCTTCTTAGTTATGAGGTGTGATTTTGTTTGTTTATTGCTCACGTCTTCACCTTACAACACTTTGTCATGGGTATACAAGCTGTTTATTTTACCCGGTTGTGTTCTTACATTCTTTCACATTTGAGTTGGTTGCCGCAGTCATAAGAAGCCCGTCTACATCAGAAGATTGATAGCCCGCCAGTCCCGACCCATCCTAATCTTAAACCGAGCGCGATCCTGATGAAATGATAATACCCAGAACACGATGTTTTGAGTCCACGATAACGCCCAGCCTTCGCTTCTGAGTCCCGAGATGACGCGCTCTTTTTGCCTGTGTTCTCTTCCACCCCTACAGAAAAGTGAGAGTCCGTCGACTCCCATTACCACCAGAGACCCTACTCCGCCATCACTCTTCTCCTGAACGTCCCCAGAAAGTCAGCGGCATTAAGCGGCGTCTCATCCTGAAGCGAGAACATTGAGATTACGACCGTCTCTCCAGGTCTCCTGCGCTGAATTGCGGATTCCCAAATAACCCGTCATGAGCTATGGGCCGCAAGCAACTCTCATCAATACTTCGAGTCCCATTACCGCTCTCTTCTCTCTCTTTCTCTCCCCTTCCGGTGCCTTCCCTCTTCTCCCTCTATGAAACTTTCTAACTTCATCTACTTACGGACACTCTCGCTCTCCTCCTCCCCCACTTTATCCTGCCGCACACGTCCACCATCGCATCATCGACTCATCGCTACTTTCGAACTAGCTGGACCTTCGTCCTTCCTTCACTCTCATCTTCCTACCTACCTCTCTCTTCCTGCTCTACTGAAATAACCCTTTCCTTTAAATGGCGTTACTGCAACCCTCATTGCTATATGGCATGCTCTATATCACGAGTTCCTATGTGGCATTTTCTACTCGCAAATTTCTTTATTGAGGTTTTGAGTGTTTTCGGGTTGTCATTACGCCCGGGCCCGTACCATCCTAAACCACGTGAGCGTGGTCGTCTATATCAACAAGTCAATCGAGCTTCGTAGATAGCGATTTGCGCATCTTCAACCGAGGTGCGTTTGCATTATATGCGTGACCCCACCTACCACTAAGTCGGTTTCACTACAACTGTCACATACCCACTCACGTGATGCGTTACCACTCCGTACCACCCGTCATCTTCATTCGTGATCGC
>NW_014577117.1:778730-782036 GCF_000485595.1 Priapulus caudatus | reverse complement strand
ATAGGGATGGATGGGTCCAGCCAACAATCCATGCATCCATCCATCCGTCCACCTACCCAACAAGCCACAGCTCGTAAAGGTTTCCCGCCTAGCTACTGCTTAGGTAAGTACATAAGGACGCCTACGCGCGCCGCGAGCCCCTCGCGAGTCCACGCGCCTGAACTGGGTCACGGTTGCCGAGCTCGCTCTGGATTCGTTAGACGTTACCGCGGCAGTATAGCGAGCCGGCAGTAAAGACAGGCGGGGCCTGCGGTAGCTGAAGGCTCGGCCTACACCGCACGCACCTACATATACAGACAGCCACGGCCTCCCGTGTGTATAGTCAGTCAATGTAGAGGCTGCTGCTGCTGCTGCTGCTGCTGCTGCTGCTGCTGCTGGCACGAACAAGAAGAGGAGGAGAGTGGCGGCAGTTGCACACGGACGCTTGGACGCGTAATTCGTTTCGCTGACATTGCGTGAGTCCGTGCATCGCGACGCTATAGATCATTTGGCGTGAGTATGATCTTGTTACGCACGCACACGCACACGCACACGCACACGTCGGCGCGCACGTATAGACCCGTGCAAACAGGCCCACACACGCACGCACGCACGCACACACACGCACGAACACGCGAACGCGTACGCGCACATACCAACATATATAAACGGGCGCACTCGCACATACACAGGAAACGTGGATTACGTACGTGGTGTCAGGCGGACCGACCGACCGACTGTACTAACTCATGCGTGTCGGTGCGCACGTTGTAGCTTCGCGGCCAGCGATGCCAGGCCTCTCTCTCTCTCTCTTCTCTGCTCATCTTCTCTCTCTCTCTCTCTCTCTCTCTCTCTCTCTCTCTCTCTTTCTCTTCATCTCCCTCTCTCTCTCTCTCTCTCGCAGCTCTATCAGCGCTGTCTGTTTGCTCGGCATCGACCCGCCCTCTGTTGGTGGTAGCTGGCGTGACGTCGTATGGGCTGCAGCGGGGTGGGAAGGCATTCATTCGCTGGCTGGGACGAGGCAGCGTGCGTCTATAACCGATAGCGAGGTCGGTTACTTACTTACGTGCGTGTACCGCGGGCGAGGCATGTGTACGTACCGTGTGGAGCAGCAGAGACGGACTGTGAGCTATCTAGATAGATATTTATCACGTCGTACGGGCTGTATTAGAGGTAAGTGTGTATGTGTATGCGCGTGTGTTCCTGTGTGGTAACGTAGGCATGCGTGCGTGCCCCGTGTGCACGCGTTTTACCGTCATAGACTGTAATGTACATACGGGCATATGTATATACCATGTTAATTGTTATCTTGGTGTTGCCGTTATTTGTATTTTGGTGTTTTGGTGTTGCGGTTATTTGTATTTATTATATTTCTAGTTGTTTTCTCGACATATGGCGTTATTATAATTTACGTCGTCGTATAAACAAACCCAGTCGGTATTTATATAACGCTCGCATTTATTATCTATAATATCCTATATATGATAATGCTGCGTATGTATACCAGACTTGTGTAATAAAAGCGAATAATATCAAGAGCTAATAATACCTTTTGCTCTTTTTACCTTTTGCTCTTAATACCTTTTGGTATTATTAGCTCTTGATAATATACCTAGCTAGCTGTATATATANCGCAGGTGAGGCGCGGTAGCGCGCGCACACACACACACTCGAGCGCGCGCGCGAATATTATATATCTGGCCGCGCACGCTAACTGATACCGCCCGCAGCGAGCTGTACGCAAACGGGTTTTCGCGCGCGAATGTATTTGCCTTCCAGACGAACGACCGAACTCTGTGGTGGCGTGTGACGGAGGCGGCAGCAGCAGCGCGGGTACACGTCATCGAGCTGCTGCAATAAGGAAATGATCGCAAACAAATACAAAACGTATATTTACTAGTTGCGGTGATAATGTTAAAAGTTTTTTGTCTAAAAGCTTTTAACGCTTCAATTTTTTCTCACCGCGTTGACGTAGAATTATAGCAGGCGACGTCGTACATATAGAGTGTACATAAAATGAAACATAAATAAAAACGTCTGGTGGGAAATGTTATTCGTATATATTTGCCATCATTTTAGTATCGGAGTGGCCAAAGCGCCCGTGGGGCTGCCGCGGCGTGCGCTTAGCAACACATGAACAGCTATAGATGCGAGAATGACGGAGTGATGATAGTGAGGCAGACGATATAGGAAGAGAAGCTGTGATCACAGGTACTTGTAACGTTTCAATAGTAAAATGATGGTAAATATAAACACGAAATGTATTTACTACCAAAATCTTAATGTTTCTCTACACTCTTTCGCCTATTATTACCGATAATTTCCTGTCAATGCCGTTCAAATGCTCCTCTGTGACACACAAGTACATCGCGCGTACACCGCTGTGCACAAACAACAAGAATAAAGAGAAAACTCGTTAATAATAGGCGAAAGATTGCATAGAAACATTAAGACTTTGGTAGTAAATACATTTTGTGTTTATTTACCATCATTTTACTAGTGAAACGTTCGAAGTGCCTGTGGTTGTAATGTTTGCTACGATGTCTCATGCGTCACGCATAGCGCGCGGGGCGTGTGGAAGTGCGCGAGTGCGGGCGCGCGCTCGTGTGCGGGAATGAGTGTGCGTGTTTTTTTGTTTGTTTTTTTGTTGCGATAGATTGAATAAACTTAGGATTCCTATGGATTCCATATAACCTCAAGATCAAATGTGTATATCGATCCCTAGCGTATCAGTGGATCTACAGATACTGGTGGGCCGCGGTAGATAGGGCTAGTGCAACGACCAGCAACCAGCAGGCTGACAGGCTGGTAGACAACCAGGCAGGCAGGCACGCAAGCAAGCAGGTAGGCATGCAAGCTGGCAGGCAAACAAGCAGGTAGGCTGGCAGGCAAGCAGGCAGGCTGGCAGGCAGGCAAGCAGGCATATAGGCAAGCAACCAGGCAGGCATATAGGCAGGCAGGCAGGCATATAGGCAGGCATGCATACAGGCAGGTGGGCACATAGGTAAGGTAGGCTGGTAGGCAGGCAGGCTGGCAAGCTAGCAGGCAGGCAAGCGACAAGCAGAGCTGCAAGCGCTAGCTCGCGTCATGAAGCAAAACCGGATGCACGAGCATACAGAAGGGCGGGCGCGTGGTAGGCAGACGATATGTGCTGGATGACGTCACCAGTCTACGTGGCAGACGACAGTCAAGGTCTTGCACGAGCGAGGCAACCATCGCTGACGTGTATGTGTGTGGAACATAGGAGGAAGTATTTACACAAGGGTGCGTGCTGCGTACACGTAGTGTGTGTGTGTGTGTGTGTGTGTGTGTGTGTGTGTGTGTGTG
>NW_014577117.1:758714-776935 GCF_000485595.1 Priapulus caudatus | reverse complement strand
GTCGTCGTCGCTTTGCGCGTGCATGTGCGTGTTGTCGTGTGTGCGTTGCCGTGCCGTGTGCGCGTGTGCGCGTTTGTTGTGTGTGCCCGCGACCTGCTAGCTCCGGTCCTTCGTGATTTAACGTGTATAGTATATACAAGATTACAGTCAAATATGCAGCTACAGACAAGAGGAATCTCACCAAATGGGATTTACAGACAACGTCCGTTCTATAGTACAATTAGTCCAATTGTACGTTCTATAGATGGTTTCGCTGTGAACTAACCACCCAGAGAAACACTCTTTGATTACAAAGTGTCCTTTATAACAGAGCGTCTGTTACGTGCGAGCTGGGCTTCACCAATAAACCTGTCAACATCGCAGCGATCGATGTTACGACCCGCGCCCAGGGTTACGACTGCTACGAGTCTTATGACGATCAGCAAGCCGCGTACGCCGGCCGCGTGGCGCGCGCGTGGCACAACAAAAGAAGAGAAATATGCGACGACGTACGACAGAGTAAAAGTAATCACCTACGCAAGGCTGAAAGAAATGGAGTGACACAGCGGGACCTCTAACACCGGTGTCGCACAAGTTTTACAACCCAACCAGAGTTAAGACTGTGCGATATCGTTACCATTGTCAAGCCGAGCACGCCGCGTGCACGTGGCATCAGCGGTATGGCACAAGGCGACACTATGACATTTTAGTACCCATAGAAGGCTGCTCGACGAGGGCTTCGAGAAACTTCTATGCCTCCACCATATCTGCAAGGACTCCGGCTGCCGTTCTCACGCTAGAGAAGGAAGTTTCGCACCTTCAGTTGTCCATAAAATTCTGGAGAAGGACACAGGATTGCACCATCGCATGCAACAAGGGATTGAGGACACTTGGGCAATGCATTCCTCCAGTTGCATAAATACCGAACAGTTTCGACAGAAAGGCAGACACAGTTCCACGGTGCTAAACAGTTCTCGACGCTGCTAGCTACCAATACTGCGCACTCGCTCTTGCTGCTCGCTGCCACAGTTGCCGCCGGACTCCGCCGACTGACCGAGGACCTGCCTGCTGCTCTTAGGTCGTAAGATATCAACCATTTGTAACGCGTATTTGATTATTGGCCTGCGTAGCCACCTATGTATTGTATGTAATTGTCACTATGATATTCATTATTAAAGAATAGAGTAACCGTAGTAATTATGTGGTTATAGCATTATACTGTCTGTGGTTTAAGTGCAATAGCACACGTATCTGTTGTACACACTATACGATCACACGTGCCTGTTATACGTAACACACGAGCTTCTCTATAAAGAGAGACAGAGGGAGCGAGAGAAGGGAGTGAGAGAGAGTGAGAGAGAGAGAGAGAGAGAGAGAGAGAGAGAGAGAGAGAGAGAGAGAGAGAGAGAGAGAGAGGGGGAGAGAATGGGATGAGAAAGGGAGAGGGAGTAAGAGAGAAAGAGAGAAAGAGAGAGAGAGAGAAAGAGAGAGCGAGAGAGAGGCAGAAGTAGAGAGAAGTAGAGAGCGTATAATCAGTTGTTTACGTGAGATGATGTCAATGAAACTGTTTACTGAGATGCTTGCGTCGTTGTTGTTGTTTGGCGTATTATTTCAAATATATTAATGCCTCTGCGCACGCGCGCGCACACACGCACGCACACACACGCACGTACACACACGCATGCATGCACACATTTCTCCTTTAGTTTTTCGTAGTCCATGTTTTCTCTGTGTGCATGTTAACGTTTCGTCCGTGCATATGTGCGAGCATGCGTCCGTGCGCCTGTCTGTGCGTGTGTGTGCTCTTGCGCTGCGAACAACCATTGTCTGCGTGACGTCACCTCTCTAACTATCCTTTCATTGCAGATACCGCCGCCAGATGCCGCTGCACGTCCGCCTGAAGAGTCCCGCTCCAAACACGACCAAGTGTCGGTACTGCGACCTCGTCCCAGCGACGCGCGCCGAATACAACCGCCACCTGGCGACGGCGCACGACGTGCCGGCGCACGAGTGTCGCGACTGCCGACGTCGCTTCCGGTCGCAGTTCGCGCTCAGTAAGCACGCGTGCGACAGCGAGCCACCGCCGACGTCGTCGTCGGAGGAAAACAAGTGCTACCTGTGCGCGCAGGTGTTTGCTAGCGCCGCCGCCGTGCGCACGCATGTGTGCTCGCCGGAGCCGCGCCGCGGAACAGCGTCAGCGTCAGTACTAGTGGTGCTAACGCAGCAGTGCAACTTCTGCGAGGAGAGGTTTGCGTCGAAGTGGGCGTTGGCGACGCACAAGTGCCCGTACGACGACAGCCTCGAGTTGAATCGCTGCTACATCTGTCGCGATACGTTCGCGTCGGCCGCCGCCGTCGCCGCGCACGCGTGCGTCGGCCCCCGAAACAAGAGAGCATCGGCGGCGGCTGGCGCGTTGCCAGAGAAGCACGCGCGACGTCGCCCATCTGCCGCCGAGGGTCGCGCCGACGTCGCAGAGGGCGCCACCGCCGCGGTGACGTCGCCGACGGATTCCCAGGCGACGGAGGAAGCGAGCGACGACGACGATGACGATGACGATGATGACGATGCGGTTGCTATGGGCGACGACGACGAACGCGACGCCGAGGGTCGGTCGTTGCCTCTCGTCATCACGGGAATGCGTCAGGTGACGGAGGACAGCCTGTGGCAGTGCGGCCGCTGCGGTCTCATCATGACACCCGAGGGGCAGAAGCACCACGCGTGCAGCGACAGCGTCGGCATGGACGCCGACGCAAACTACCGCTGCCCGAAGTGCGCCGCCGCCTACACACGCCGTGACAACCGCAACCGGCACGTGTGGCGCAACCACCTGCAGGCCGCCTACTACTCGTGCGACGTCTGCTTCCGCTGCTGCGACTCGAAACCGGAACTAGAAGCACACATCGCCGACGCGCACGGCATCGGTGTGTCGCCGCTGCTCCCGCCGCCGCCACCGGCGGCTAGCGCCACGGGCGTCGCTTCCGGATCCGGCGCAACCCGGACGCAGATCGAGTGCGCCGTCTGCTACGCGACGTGTTCGTCGCAGCACGGGCTGGACGTGCACATGCGCAGACACAGTGGGGAGAAGCCGCACCGCTGCGCCATCTGCAGTTCCACCTTTACTTCCGGTCACAACCTGACGGTGCACATGCGCCTGCACACGGGCGAGCGACCGTTTACGTGCGAGCTGTGCGGGTTGACGTTCACGCATCGCCAGAGCCTCAAGCGGCACTACAATCGCCACAAGATGTCGTCGCAGTCGCACAACTGGCAGTGCGCGCTCTGTAAGCTGGAGTTTGTGAGTCCAGAGGCGCTAGCCACTCACACGCGCGAGAACCATGCCGATAGCTTCCTCAACAACAACAGCAACGCCAGCAACATCATCGTCAACAACAACAACAACAACAACAATGACGATAACAACAACGTTTACGACAATAACAACACGACGACGACCAACAACAACCACGACGACAACAACAACAGCAACGCCAGCGTCAACAACAACACCGCCACCGCCACCCACAGCAGCAACAACAACAACAACAACAACAACAACATGGATGCAGGTTTCCCCGTAGAGGAGGATGACGGAGGCGGCGGGGGCGTGACGAACACCCCGGGCACCGTCTACACCTGCAGCGTCTGTGGGATCAAGGTAACCACGCAGTCGGCGCTCAAGGTGCACATGCGCGTGCACAAGTTCAGTCGTCCGTTCGCATGCACCATCTGCGGATGCGCATTCGCCTGGAAGGGCTTCCTCGACCGACACATGGAGGTGCATCTCAACAGCAAAGTGACGAATACCAACGATCGGCAGATTCCGTCTGCCGACTGTCGGGAGGGGTTGCCGCATCGTTGCCGCGTCTGCCAGCGTCAGTTCCCGACCGTAGAGAAGATGATTCATCACATGACCGACCACGACGTCAACGACATCTACGACTCCTACATGCAGATGGATATCTTCCGCGAAGGAGGAGGCGGAGAAGAAGTGGGAAGAGGAGTGGGAAGAGGAGCGGGCGTTGCTACGGCGACCGGCGTCGGTAGAGCGGCCGGGGAGGACGCTACCGGGGAGGAGCGGGAGGGAGACGGGGAGGATGCGGAGGAGGCGGAGGATCGCGGCGGCGGCGGGGAATACCTCCCACATCGCAGCAGCAGCAGCAACCGCCTGCTGCAGTGCATGGAGTGCGGGGAGTACCTATCATCGAAACGTCGCCTCGTCGGCCACGCTAAGATGCACGAGGGGGCGCAGCTGTTCCCCTGCCGCGTCTGCGGAGCTAGCTACTCCCGCCTCGGCTATCTCACCAAACACATGATTGCGCACAGCAAGAAGGAGGGGCTCGTCTGCAAGGTGTGTGGCGACAGGTTCTCTGCCATCCCGCTGCTCAAATCGCACATGGACGCGCACCGCAGCGGCTGGAGCCTCGAGGGGGCGCTGCGAGCGATCCGCTCGCGACCCGGGAAATCGGGTGTCTCGGCGCCGCTCTCCCTCCAGGACGCGTCGCCAGGGGGAGCCGCCGCCGCGGGAGAGGAGGAGAGCGGGTGGAAGACGCCGCCGGGGGTGGAGGCGATCGCGTGTAAGGTGTGCGGGGAGGCATTCGGTGAGCAGGCGGCGCTGTACGCGCACGTCGGCGCGCGCCACCCGCGCGCCCCCTACCGCTTCAAGTGCGATCGCTGCCTCGTCGGCTTTCCGTCGCACGGCGACGCCGAGGCGCACGTCGCCGCCGCGCACGCCGACGACCGCACGGGGGCGCCACCGGCAGCCGGCGGCATCTCGCTCAAGTGGCAGGACGTCGCGGGAGGCGGCGGCTCTGGATCTCCGTCGCCGCAGCCACCGCCGTCGATGACGCGGCCAGAGTTTCGCTGCCGTGGCTGCGGCGAGGTGTTCTACTCGTACGCGCACGCGCTAGAACACAACCACGACGACACGCCCAACAAGGCCCCCACTACCACCCAAGCCACAGCCACCACCACCACCTCCCCTGCCACCTACACAGCCACCACCGCCTCTGCTGCTGCCGCCGCCACCACCCCTGCCACCGCCGCCGCCGCCGATGACGTCACGGTGTCGGCCGACGGCGCGACGTCGCCTACGGACGCGGCGAAGCTGTCGCCGACGGCAAGCGCGGTTGCAGGCTCGCCCGCGGCAGCTGCAGACGAGCTGCCGACAGCCGACGCAAACACGCATGCAAGCGTAGAGGTAGGAGCTGCTGCAGCGTCGGCGACGGCGGCAGCGGGACCGTCGACGGCCGTTACTCAGAAGGCGCGGAAGAGGATGCCGACGCCTCGTCCGACGCCTCGTCCGACGCCCGCGCCACCTGCCGTAGCGAAACCCGCGCCGCCCGCCGTAGCGAAACCCGAGCCGCCCGCCGTGCGTCCGACCACCGAGCAGGAGGATAAACCCGCCGCCACAGATGGCGCCACCGGCACAGATAAGGCGCCACCGAGCAGCGCCACCGAGAACGAATCGGTGACGTCGTCGACGGGTGCCGTGACGTCATTCGGAGGAGGAGGAGGCGGCGGGAGGAAGACGCGCGGAGCAGGGAAGGGGAGGAGCAATGCACTCGCACTTCTCAAGCCGACCTTCAGCTGCAATGCGTGCGCGTTGAACTTTGACTCGTACGACGAGGCCGTGGATCACGTGCAGGAGATTCACAGCAACGATGAGACTGAGTGAAGGGGAGAGATGGGAGGTGGAAGAAGGGAGAGGGGAGGAGTAGGGGAAGGAAAGGGAGAGAGGGTAGCGGGGAGAGGGGAGGAGAAGGGAGAGCGAGAGAGGAGGGAAAGGGGAGAGGGAGGGGAGAGGGGTAGGGAGGAAAAGGGGAAAAGGAAAGAGTGGAATGAGAAGAGGGAAGAGAGCGGGGAAGTTTGGTAGGGATAGAGAGAAGATAAATGTGTGTATTAAAAGAAGAGGGGAGATGAGAGTTATAAAGGGAGGTAGGGAAGGAGGTGGGGAGAGAGGCTAAACATGACAGACAAAGAAGAAGAAAGCGAAAAGCGAATTAGAGCTAAAAAGGAGAAGGCTAGAAAGAGAGGAGAGAGATAACGCGAGCGAATAAGATAGCAAAGTATCCCATCCGCCAAAAAAAGAATAATATCGGCTTGCGTTATTTATGTCTATTTGTTTCGATGTACGTTCGATTTTATTTGCTCATGACATGGCGGCGCGTAAAACAATATGGCGGGTCGGGTTAACTGTTCGTTATTGTTTGCATCGAATTATTTTGTTTGCCGATTTTATTCGTTGAGCGGTTAATATGACGGCCCTGAATGTTCGATTCATTCCTACAAATAGCCGAAGTTTGGCGGACTTACTTTAATGCTTTACGTTAGCTTACAGTAAAGTAGGGGAAAGTTACTTGAAGCTTGTTTTATCATCGCAGTAAAGCTGGATATGTATTCTTACTGTAGCAATGGCGCGGTTAAGTGCTGGCGATACATAGATTTGGAGGATGTAGAAAGACCACGACGCCTGGGACCAGGTGATATTTCATATTTTGGAAACGGATTTGTCGTACAGAATTAAATGTAATGTATATTTTTTTCCATGTGGGAAGTGTTTCGTATGTGATACGTATGATTTGTTTCTAGGAGTGTGTAGTTCCATGCCGAGCGTAAGTGAAACCCATCGTCTTCAAAACCTTGTGATTTGCATTGAGAACATAATATTTTTATCATTGCCCTGCAGTGCTTGTGATATTATTAGTTTTTGTTTCGAATGCCAGGTGGCGCTACCGAGCAATGTATTCGGTACTTCCATTCGATAATTGCCACAGTATAGAGGCAAGTTAAGAAGTATAAGGCATAATATAGAAATAAGTTAGAGACAGCATATAAGGCAAAAGTTTTTCTTGGAAATAATTGTATTTTCGTTAGTCTATATAAGTTGCATCTATTTTCATATATGTTGTACTATATGGTCGTTGCCCATTGATGTAATACCTGCTAAAATGATGCGAATGCTCATGAACCTATTCTTCCTGTTTATATATTTATACGACAGAACGACGTTTCTTTTTCTATAACTATTTCGCAGATGTGTGTGCCAGAATATATTTTGTGACCAAGAAAATTAATTAATAAAATTTCAATATAGCTACATATAGTCATCTTGTTTATCTGATTACGATTTTGATTATTGATTACGTCATCGATTACATTGGTGGCTGTTGACGTCATTGACCGTGTGATGCGTTGACTGGCGGTTTGGTCGTCCGGTCGGGGTGATGTCATACAATAATACAACAATACAACGCCCCAGGACCCAACTACAGGGATCAGCAATTACCCGCAACTAAATGCCTAATTGCTGCGCAGTTTCTTCATTAGCTCCATATCGCCTCCACTGTCGTCTGCCAGATGTGCCATTACAGTTGCTGCGGTTTCCGCGCACTAAAGTGTTATAGTTCCAGCGAGCTAAAGTATTATGGCGCTGCTGCTGATTTCATTGTGTGATGGCCGCGCGGAATGCGGGGATGAAAGGTGTTATGACACGGAGCAGGCTACGTATATATAAGGAGAGATAGGTCAGTCGAAGCAGCTGGCAGTANGGACGGAGCGGAACGGGCGCAGAGAGCCCGAGAGAGAGAGACCCGAAGAGAAGACGCACGAGAGACGAAGCAGAGAGAGAGAGAGAGCAGAGCAGAGACAAAGAGAGCAAAAGCGGACGAAGCGAGAGAGAGAGAGAGAAGTAAGCGCCCCAGCGCCGCGAGACGAGGGAAGAGGAGAGAGAGAGAGAGAGAGAGAGAACGAGAGAGAGAGAGAGAGCAGAGAGAGAGAGGAGAGAGAGAGAGGCAAGCGGACGAACGAGAGACGAAGCGAGGAGAGGAGGAGACCCAGCTAGAGCGAGCGAGAGAGGAAGACAGGAAAAACAGACAAGACAGCAGGGGACACAAGAGACAGACCGCCAGAGACAGACAGACGACCTCATAGCCACACGGACCACAGAAGTAACAAGAGAGATAGAGGAAGCGATTTGGAGCAAGGAAAAGAGCGACGACGAGAGAGGACGAGACAGACCAGAAGAGGAGCAACGCGGACGCAGCGGAGGCGAGAGAGAGAGAGAGAGCGCGCGAGAAAGAGAGAAAGAGAGCGGGAGAAAGAGAGAGAGAGAGAGGGAAAGTGGGAGACAGATAGATAGATAGATAAGTGAGAGAGAGAGAGAGAGAGAGAGAGAGAGAGAGAGAGAGAGAGAGAGAGAGAGAGAGAGAGAGAGAGAGAGAGAGAGAGAGAGAGAGAGAGTGAGAGAAAGAGAGAAAGAGCAAGCGGACGAGCGAGAGAGAGAGAGAGCGAGAGAGAAAGCGGACGAGCGAGAGAGAGGGGGGGAGAGAGAGACGAGCGAGAGAGAGAGAGAAGAGACGAGAGAGAGAGAGAGGAGAGGAGAGACGAGAAGAGAGAGAGAAATGCGGAAGAGAGAGAGAGACGAGAGAGAGAGAGAGAGAGAGAGAGAGAGAGAAAGAGGAGAGGGAGGGAGAGAGAGATCCATACTACTACTATATAGAGAAAGAGCAAGCAGAGAGAGCAAGCGGAGGAGCGAGAGAGAGGGGGAGGGAGAGAGAGAGAGACGGAGAGGGAGAGAGAGAGAGAGGAGAGAGACGAGAGAGAGAGAGAGAGAGAGAGAGAGAAAGAGAGAGCAAAGCGGAACGAGCGGAGAGCAACGAGTAACGCAGAGAGAGAGCAGAGACGAGAGAGGAGCGACGAGAGAGAGAGAGGCGAAGGAGAGAGAAAGAGGAAGAGGCAGGGAGAGAGCAGATATAATACAGTATACCCCGAGACGACCGAGAGACAGAGAGAAGCAAGCCGGAGAGAGGGCGAGCAGAAGAGAGAGGCGAGAGATGAGTAAAGAAAGAGATAGAGAGAGAGAGAGAGAGAGAAGCAGAGAGCGAGAGAGAAGAGAGAGAGAGAGAAAGAGAGAGAGAGAGAGAGAGAGAGAGAGAGAGAGAGAGAGAGAGAGAGAGAGAGAGAGAGAGAGAGAGAGAGAGAGAGAGAGCAAGCGGACGAGCGAGAGAGCGAGCGAGAGGGAGAGACAGAAAAAAAGACAAACAGAGGGACAGAGAGACAGACGCAGAGAGACAGAGACCTATAGGCACGGACACAGAAGAAACAAGAGAGATAGAGAGAAGGATTGAGTAAGAAAGAGAGCGAGAGAGAGAGAGAGAGAGAGAGAGAGAGAGAGAGAGAGAGAGAGAGAGAGAAGGATTGAGAGAGAGAGAGAGAGAGAGAGAGAGAGAGAGAGAGACAGAGAGAGCAAGCGGACGAGCGAGATAGAGAGAGAGAGAGAGAGAGCGCGCGCGAGAGAGAGAGAGAAGGAGGAGAGAGAGAGAGAGGAGAGAGGAAGTAGAGAGCAGAATAGATAGAATAGATAAGTAGAGAGAGAGAGAGAGGACGATGAGAGAGGAGAGCAGAGAGAGAGAAGAGAGAGTGAGAGAGCGAGTGTGTTACTGTGCGCCTGAGAAATTCGTACTTGGCGCGATACCTAGAACAGCAACAGCGTTGCCTACCGCGCAGGTATGATATCTTGACATACCTCATCTAATATTTGATTCTATTAAGAGCGTAATTAAGATATGCATTCTATATAGCTTTCCTACAGTTGTTTAATCTTGTCTGCTTTTAACGCCCCCCCCCCACAAAAACATTCATAAATACCCAAGTCAGTGTGCGGAGCAATACTTCCTTAACCGCTGCGTCTCAAATCACACTAGGTAAGCAATATTGCCGTATATGAGTGCAGTGTACACACTGCCTTCTTTGTCTGTGGTTCTTAGACATATATTACACAAGCGGCGCATGATCGCGTGATGGCATGTTGTAGTGGTGTTCAAGCAGCCTCCTCTCTGTGTTGTTCAAACAATCGCCTATATTTTAGTGAAAAGGTGACCCCCGATTGGATTGGACTTTCTGTTTCATTTGACTTTGTTTCCAATGTGTATTGTCACACGACGGTATAACGCGTAGGCACTCACACACGGACAGACAGCACGCTCACACATACATCGCAGCCGAACAGACAGCACGCACACATACACGGCGAACCAGACAGACACGCACACAATACAGCGGCATCGGACAAGACAGCCAACTCACGCGACTACACCACACGGACAGACAGGCACGCACGCACGCACACATGCACGCATTCACGGCACGCCACATACTCACTCACGGACAGCACGCACGACGCCAACCACATACACCACGCCGCAGCACCGACAGCGGAGAGAGAACCAGAGAGATAGAGAAGAAACGACATATATTTTATATTCCTCTCGGTTTTTATCTATTGCTGTAGCCCTATACTTCTGCTCTGGGCACGGGCACAAAATCATGAACCAGTCAATTATTAGAGGCAATTGACGGTGGACTTAGATGGATCCGGCGACCGTTGAAGCTTACGTCCTCTGATTACGATTCGCATCGTAGAAATACAACTACATTCGTACTACTCGCACACGTAGCTCTGTCAAATACTAGTCAAGCAGCGCATTAACCCCCCCCTCCCGGCGTTAAAATGCCTCCCTTGATACTATCAAGGACTACATCAAACTAGACACTATAATATACATCTGATACTACTACTACTACTCAGCGGACGCAACCGATGATAGAGAGTTCACAATGCCGATGCCATGAATATGTGTTCCATCATCAATGTCTCGCATGTCCCCTTGTCTGCCTGGTTCCTTGCAACTGCAGTCAATGTAGTTCAAGTATGCTCGGCCGTCTTCCTCGCGTCCTGGTCTGCCAGCACCAAGATAAGCCGAATTATCATCTAGGTTATACCATAGCGTATGTATTAGCTCTTGCTACTGACTATCTCGGTGGACGCGTGGTATCTTGATCGATTGATGCTCGTAATGTACACGGCCATAACTGAACACTCTGTGGTGGCAAGGTTCTAAAGCTGTTGTACTTGCATAGATTTTTGCTTATAAAAAACTAAATATACGCCTGAATATAGTCTCACCTGACAGCCGGAATACACTGATACACCAACACTTAAATAATATAAATATGTTATGCAGTTATAGCAATAGAAAAGTGATATGAAACAGCCCCGCATCGGAACGGCAATGCATTTTATCGTGTCGCGATAATGCCTAATGGCAGAATTGTAAACTTTGTATTTGTGTTCGGTGATGTAATGAAAACAAGTGCATGATTTTGGAGATGCCTGCTAACTTTGTCTATGGCAGATAATGCGCGTTCCCTAAGCGCCCACTAGCTCGAATCATACTTCCCAGCTAGTTTCAAGATGACAACAAACGAATTGTTTACCGAACATTGTTCAAAACTGGCATTTTTTTGCTGGTGGAATACCGAAGGCTCTAAAGACCAGTCTTTAAGTTGCTTACTCCGTAGACAATTGCATGTTACTCAAGCAATAACGTAGTGAGCTCCAAGAAACGGTACTCGCTAGGCTTAGGAATTACCGTTTTCAATACCGTCGGCTGCAGCTAACACGTAGTGCCCTTATTATTCCAAGTATCGGCCACAGAACACCACACATGTGATTATACACAAACTGAATCCAGTAACGTCACCTTCTTGTAACCATCAGGCGTACGATGCGCTTGAGGTACCTTACGGGGGTTACAGCAACGTTTTGAGACAATGCAACCCAAAATTTATGCAATTTGCCACCATGTTTGCTATCATCTCCGACCTGTGGACACAAAATCCCGGATATGGGATCGAACAAGGAAATTTAAACGATCTGCGGTCGTCATGTAAACCACCCCTACATCCGCCAGAACATGTCATCTAAGGTTTTTTACAAAATGGCCCACACATTTCTGACATTCGTTTCAGCTTGCTTTGGTGTGTAATTGCCTGAGAGCCAGTCGTACTATTTCTGTAGTGATTTTCTAGCGAGTCTGCTATTCCGTTCCACATACTCTAGATTGACTTTACACACTATGTACCCTGACTGGAGTCATTACGAAATAACGCATTAGTGATTGGACAGAAACTACGTGTGAATGCGCATGTGGATCTTCAGGTAGGACGAGTAGCTGAACAAGGCGAAGCACTCCTCGCAGCGATATGGCTTTTCGCCCGTGTGCTTGTACATGTGCGTCTTCAGGTGGTAAGTCTGCGTGAACGCCGCCGCGCACTCGCTGCACTTGTACGGCTTCTCTCCCGTGTGCGTGCGCATGTGCTTCACGAGCGTGTAGCTGCGCGGGAAGGACAGCCCGCACACCTCGCACGCAAACGGCTTCTCCCCTGTATGGATCAGTCGGTGTCGCTTCAGGTCACCCTTCTGGGAGAACGACGCCAAGCAGTCGCCGCACGCGTACGGTTTCTCGCCCGAGTGCGTACGCCAGTGTGTCTGCAGGCTGTACTTCTGCGCGAAGGCGGCGTTGCAGGCGTCGCACTTGTAGGGACGCGCGAGCGGCGTTGGGCTGTGCGTGCGCATGTGCTGCCGCATGTTGTACTTGCGGGCGAACGCGGCGTCGCACACGCGGCTCAAGTGTGGACAATCGCGCGTGTGCGTGCGCAGGTGCTCCTTGAGGTTGCCGCGTCGCAGGAAGGTCACCGAGCAGGTCGGGCAGCGGTGCGCGCGCAAGCCCGTGTAGGGTTTCTCGCTGCGGTGCTTCGTGTCCATGTGACCCTTCAGTTGGCGCTTGAGCTCGAAAGCCGCCGAGCACGCGACGCACTTGTAGCGTGGCTCCGTCGTCCCGCCTCCGTCCGTCGCCGGCGCTGCCACCGCGCACGCTCGCTTGTTTCGCCGCGTCAGCCTCCCCGCTGCGTCGTTGGTCGCAGGAGCTTTGACGCCCGGAGCGACGGACCCCTCGGTATTGTTCGTCGAGTCTCCGTTGAAGAGCTGGTTGGTGGTAGCGCGTGTCATCTGCCGCGTGGTGGCGCCGGTGTCGGGCAGCATCTAGCAGCGACAAGTTACGGTTTAGTACTGTTACACTGGGTTTACACTGCCAACTTTATGTTGGCGAATTGGACCAATTTTGCAATTCGGCAACTCCGAGTTGGCGAAAATATAACATGTTCTAATCTCCCAATTAGTTGCTATCGACCAGTTGCTCGCGCAACTTTCGCGTTTACACTGCCGATTGTCGGTTGTATAGTTGTGAAGTTGGTCCAGTTCGCTTCAATGGTCGATAGTTTTCTAATTTAACCCTAACTTACCCCTGACAGCTAAAATATCAAACACAATCATTTATTTCTTACATATGGTTTATAAATACATACAGACTACGTTTTTAATTCACTCGTAACATACACAAACTTACAGAACTCTCAGAATCAGCTGCTGCCGGTGCTGGTACAGATTCTGCTGCTGCTGCTGCTGCTGTACGGGCCGATCGCTTCACATGTACTGCTTGTCCGTCGCTGCCGCCGCGGCTCCGTGAACGCGCAGGTGCTGCGCCAGGTGGTCTCGCTCGACGTACGCCGCTGCGCACAGGTGACACTTGTATGGCTTCTCGGCGACGGGATGCTGCGCGGCGAGGTAGTCCAGCGCGGGAAATGCGGCCGGGAACGCAGGCGGGGTAGCGGTAGCGGTCCTCGGCGTGCGTGCGGAGGTGCTGAGCGAGGTGGTCTCGCTCGGTGAACGCCGCGGGACACGCGCCGAACTTGTGAGCGTACGGCTTGTCCCCGCGCGCCGGCGCCGGGAGAGGGGGAGCCGGTGTTGGGGCTGTCGACGGGGGCGGAGGAGGGGGCGCCGGCGGGCGAGTCTTGTGCGAGCGCGCGTGCGCGGCGAGCTGCTCTCGCGAGGAGAAGCATGCGGGGGAGGCGGCGCAGCGGTAGGTCAGCTCCGTGGCGTGCACCACCGCCTGCTTGCTGAGTTCGCCCTTGCGCGAGAAAGCAGCCGCGCAGCGATCGCACTTATACGGCTTTTCGCCGAGGTGCGTGTGCATGTGCTTGCGCAGCGTGCTGGGGTCGGCGTACGCCGCCTTTCCCCGCGTGCCGGCGCCGGGAGAGGGGGAGCCGGTGGTGGTGCTGCCAGCGGGGGCAGAGGAAGGGGTGCCGGCGGGCGAGTCTTGTGCGCGCGCGCATGCGCGGCGAGCTGCTCTCGCGAGGAGAAGCATGCGAGGCAGGCGGCGCAGCGGTAGGTCAGCTCCGCGGCGTGCACCATCACGTGCTTGCTGAGGTCGCCCTTGCGCGAGAAAGCAGCCGCGCAATGATCGCACTTGTACGGCTTTTCGCCGAGGTGCGTGTGCATGTGCCTGCGCAGCGTGCTGGGGTCGGCGTACGCTGCCGCGCACACCTCGCACACGCACGGCTTCTCCCCCGTGTGAATGCGCATGTGGATCTTCAGGTGGGACGAGTAGCTGAACGAGGCGAAGCACTCCTTGCAGCGATAGGGCTTTTCGCCCGTGTGCTGGTACATGTGCGTCTTCAGGTGGCAGGTCTGCGTGAACGACGCCGCGCACTCGCTGCACTTGTACGGCTTCTCTCCCGTGTGCGTGCGCATGTGCTGCACGAGCGTGTAGCTGCGCGGGAACGACAGCCCGCACACCTCGCACGCGAACGGCTTCTCCCCCGTATGGATCAGTCGGTGTCGCTTCAGGTCACCCTTCTGGGAGAACGACGCCAAGCAGTCGCCGCACACGTACGGTTTCTCGCCCGAGTGCGTACTCCAGTGTGTCTGCAGGCGGTACTTCTGCGCGAAGGCGGCGTCGCAGGCGTCGCACTTGTAGGGGCGCGCGAGCGGCGTTGGGCTGTGCGTGCGCATGTGCTGCCGCATGTTGGACTTGCGGGCGAACGCGGCGTCGCACACGTGGCACACGTGCGGACGGTCGCGTGTGTGCGTGCGCAGGTGCTCCTTGAGGTTGCCGCGTCGCAGGAACGTCGCCGAGCAGGTCGGGCAGCGGTGCGTGCGCGAGCCCGTGTGCGTAGCGAGGTGCGCCCGCATCGTCTTCTGCTTCGGGAACGACATGTCGCCCACGCGGCAGTGGTAGGGTTTCTCTCCGCGATGCTTCGCGTCCATGTGACCCTTCAGTTGGCGCTTGAGCTCGAACGCCGCCGGGCACGCGACGCACTTGTAGCGCGGCTCCGTCGTCCCGCCTCTGTCCGTCCCCGGCGCTGCCGCCGCGCATGCTCGCTTGTTTCGCCGCGTCGGCCTCCCCTCTACGTCGTCGCTCGCAGGAGCTTCGACGCCCGGAGCGACGGACGCCTCGTTATTGTTCGTCGAGTCTCCGTTCAAGAGCTGGGTGGTGGTAGCGCCGGTGTCGGGCAGCATCTAGCGGCGGCAAGTTAGGGTTTAGTACTGTTACACTGGGTTTACACTGCCAACTTTATGTTGGCGAATTGGACCAATTTCGCAATTCGGCAACTCCAAGTTGGCGAAAATATAACATGTTCTAATCTCCTAACTAGTTGCTATCGACCAGTTGCTCGCGCAACTTTCGCGTTTACACTGCCGATTGTCGGTTGTATAGTTGTGAAGTTGGTCCAGTTCGCTTCAATGGTCGATAATTTCCTAATTTAACCCCAACTTACGCCTGACAGCTAAAATATCAAACACAATCATTTATTTCTTACATATGAGCTACGATGGTTTATAAATACATACAGACTACGTTTTTAATTCACTCGTAACATACACAAACTTACAGAACTCTCAGAATCAGCTGCTGCCGGTGCTGGTACTGATCCTGCTGCTGATTCTGCGGCGGCTGCTGCTGCTGTACGGACCGCTGTAGGTCTTGGCTGGGTTGCGCAAGGCTTTCGCTGCTTTGCAGTGGAAGAGGTCTCTCTCTCCTTCGCTGACAACTTCCCGTGAATCATCGCCATCACTGCCGACAGCTGAGTTATTGGAGGACCCTGGACAATACACAATAACATGATGCTCTCCTAAATATGTTACCCTTGCTGTCGTTGTCTCTCTCTCCCTTCCCCTTAAATATACGTATGTGTTTAATTACGGACTATTGGCGGGGTTTCAGAAACCCCATCACTCTTTTTTTACGATTATGACATGAAGTAACCGGTGCAACGGCTTGTTTCATTCCTCCTGACAGGCCTGTAACGGAGCTAAGAGGTATATATTATTACCATGATATTACCTATGATATCAGAAGTAGATAATAGGGAATTCCCTACGGATTTCCCTATTATCTACTTATGATAATATGCACATAATTATGCGCTGTGCTCTGCCACGTTTTCACGCACATTTGGGTTCAGTCGCGAAACTTATCACAGGCACTTGGAACGTCTCAATAAAAAAAGTTCGAGTTGGAACTCTCTTATTCATGTTGTTTGTGCACACAGCACAGCGCGGTCGGGCGTTCGGTATACTTGTGTGTTGCAGATTGGTGATTATAGGCGAAATAGAGCAGAGAAACATTAAGACTTTGGTACATTTCGTGTTTATTTACCTTTTTTTTTTAGACGTTCCAAGTGCCTGTGAAACTTATATTAGCCACTAACTACGCAGGCAGCACATACAACTGCCACACAAAGGCTCGCCACGGGAGTGTTAATGGTCGAATCATTATTCGAGATGTATGCGTGTGGTGGGGGAAGCGATCAGTATGCATGTACGCAAACCGTGAGAGTTTCCATCTTACTCCTCTAGTTTCACGAACAGTGTCACTAGTAGACACACCAGTAGCAGAGCTCATAGGGTCTATGTCCCCCTGGTACTGCCGGAACGTACCCTGGGTACGGTCTGGTATACCGGAACGTACCCTGGTCACTATTTTATATGGTTAGGGTTAGGATTAGGATTAGGGTTAGGGTTAGGGTTAGAGTTAGGGTTAGGGAGTAGGCGTAGGCGACTCCCTAGACTCGTTAGTGGAGTAGGCGAGGTACAGTCCGGCATATTATATAGTACCAGGCAGGGTTCTCCCTACGTTGCGCAAACGGGGCGCGCGCGCCCCGTTTGGGAAAACTCCCCCCTGTTTGAATCGTTGCGCCCCGTTTAAATTACCTCCGCCCGATTAAATTCCACCACAATTAAAGTTTGCCAGCGCAGGAATCGATTGCCAAGAATTGCCGTTCGACCAGGACATCCGACGCGTGTATTTTTACCGTACCACGCATGCACTGCAGACAGTACACAAGTTAACCTGACAACACACAGTTAACCTGTGCCGAACCGGTAACAGTTAACCTGTCACTAACTGTACACCGACTCGGCTATCTTATATATACAAGAACCCCAAATACCGTCTATGGTGTGGTGGCGATTTTACGCATTAATTAGTGGTATGGTAAAAATACACGCCCCCGGACCCCCCTAGTTTCCCCCCTCCCCCCTTCCCCCTAGTTTCCCCCCCTCCCCCCTCCCCCCTCCCCCCCTACCCCTCCCCTCCCCCCCTGTTTGAATTTCATCCTGGGGAGAACCCTGCCAGGGTACGTTCCGGTATACCGGACCGTACCCAGGGTACGTTCTGGCAGTACCCCGGGGGACATAGACCCTCTCAACAGTAGTAGAGTTCAACACAAAGTAGTACCATACAGCACGACACGTTTCTGACGAATGTTACACATACACAACATCAATCACACCCCTACGCAGTCGTACTACTACGGTTACTTGATCCACGAACCGCCTGTTTTACGAGCGAGCGATTGACCCATTGTTCGCTGCACTGCACTGTAGGCCTACTAGTACTACGCCTGTAGGTACCGTAGCGCACCGCCTCAACATTTACAACGTATTAATTTTTCGCAGTGGCTACAGGTACGGTAGCCGTCGTTCGTTGAAGCCCCTTTTTGGCGTTAGGGTTAGGATTAGGGTTAGGATTAGGGTTAGGGTTAGGTTTAGGGTTAGGGTTAGGGTTAGGTTTAGGGTTAGGGTTAGGGTTCTAGCTCATCTAAACTCTGAAATCGTGAATTTATTTCCCAAGGCGTTACTTCGAAATCTCGCGCCACCGCCGCCATCTTTGTCTCGTTAAGTATGAAAGCGAATGGACTCCCGTACCCGTAGCCTCGAGACATTAAGATACGGCTACCGTACCCGTAGCCACTGCCTTAATTTTTTCCAAACATACATACCCGCACGAAAAAGACGAGATGATTCATTACCAACAAGACAAATCGCGCTGGATAACGTATCCAACTACTCGCTATTATGTATTCTGCAAGCAAGTGGCGACGCAGCGAAAATCGCGCCTGCATTGATAGTCAGCAGCGGACAAACGAGAGACGTTAGCAGCAGCGGCAGCAGCAGCAGCAGCAGCAGCAGCAGCAGCGGCCACAGGCACTTGAAACGTTTCTTGTCATTAGAATTCTTGTGATAGGATTAGATTTTATTTTATGTAGCATTATTTTTATTT
>NW_014577117.1:752767-758702 GCF_000485595.1 Priapulus caudatus | reverse complement strand
GAGAGAGAGGGAGAGAAAGAAAGCAAGTGAGAGAGATTGGAAGATCTCGAAGATGAAAGATTGATTGAAGATTGAAACAGTTTTATTGTGCATAGACATACCATAAGACAGCGTATTTATCGGTTATGAAATAGAATATATTACATGGCGTAGCAAGTTACAATTTTAATCAGTTCTATAAAGCACCGGGACCGGCGAAGGACACTTAAGCTCATCTTAGTCTGCCACCACCGAAGAGATAGCATTAAGATCGTCTCCACACAGCAGCGACCGGAGAGACCGACTGAGACGAGCAAAAAAAAGATTAACAGAGAAAGGTGGCGAAAATGAAGAGACGAGAGCCCGAGACAAAAGAGAGGAGTGAGAGGAGGAGGGAGGGGGAGAGTGGGGAGTGAAGCGAGAGGCGAGAGGAGAGGGAGTGGATCGCGAGGGGAGGAATGATAAAAAACTGATGAAAGAATCCCTGAAGGAATGATCAAATTATATTTTCCGAACATTTACGATACTTTGCTTCTGCAAATACGTTTCTATTATAGTGCGTTGTTATTTGCGCACATGCAAAATGTGTAGACCTGTCATGGCGTTGCCACTATAACGAAAGAAATTTTACATCAATAATTGACTTTCACAGCATTTATTTATCGCACATGATGTCTTACTAGCAAGCGTCGATGCTTTTTTTACCCCAATCAAATGCGAAATACGTAATGTAACAATGAAAATATCTACACACACATAATATACCATAATATCAAAAAGCTAATAATACATTTAAAGGTTGCATAATTTTGATTAAAAAATAAGTGAGATAAGTAGAATAATTTTGCCGTAAAATATCTCTATTTTCCCGATTTCCCGTTGTTACACTCCGTACGTACACTCTATGTACTATTAGCTCTTGATAACATTCATACCATAACAATAAGGTATAGATATGTCTATGATGTGACGTATATATACGGGAATACGTTTCAGCTAGTGCGAGATTCGCGGTAAAAACACAAGAGACAATGAAGCAACGAACGATCAAACCACATATAGAGTGATTAACGTGAATAAATAGAGCTTGCTTACATACGTTGACGATATTCATTAAAGGCATAATAAGCCCATTGCTTAGTTGCAAGTGTGCGAATGCTAGACGTCGTCACCAACTGGCACCTTGTTTAGTTACAAATACATAGACCTCGTGACATCTAGAAACGCGTGATTAGTTTGTCCCAATTGTCACTGCTGGTGACCTAAGAAGTGCGCTAATTGAAACTCCGCGAGTCAAAAAATTCAGGTTGCTTTACAGTTTCAAAAACCGCTGTGCCGGGCGGAATGCGGTTGTGATACAGCATTTATAGTACATCACCGGACATTTTTCGCACGCATGCTCGGCCGTACGCAATGCTATCACCAGTGATTTCGTAAACATGGACGCTCGTGATAAGGATCTTTTTGTCAGGGCTGTCCACCTGCGTCCGTGATTAGTACGTGTGTTTTACTCCATTTCCATGTTTAGTCCGTGCATGGCCGTGGTTACACTTCTGACACCTCCATTTCATCTGGCGTCCAAAACATACGGACCGCACAAATGTTTACATCATCGCTTGACTCCTGGATGACATTTACGGCACGTAAATGATACGTTGATACATGTATATCAACAACCGATTTCAAGTCTTGTTTGTAATGTAACCAGCAGTGATATTGGACAAACTAATACGCAATTGGCTATTAGGTTATGTACATATTAACTACACAAGGAGCCAGTTACTCTAGCATTCGTCAACATTGCAAAATCAATGGGCTTATTATGCTTTTAAAGGGATCCTTTACTCTATGTTCTAGGGTTATTTTCAGTTTAAGTTAAAATTACGCAACATAAAAAGTTTCATGGTTCAATCACTATTAGAAATAATTAAAAAAATGTTTTAAAACTAACGACTACAGTTTGACTATAACGACGGTGGCGCCACTCAAAGCACACGATCTGAAAAGTTGCGCAAAACGACTTTTCAGCCAAGGGCTACAGACCGAGGCTGTTTCTTATTTATTAATTTAAGAGCAAAAGGATTGTAATCTCTTATAAACGACATATAGTTTCAGTTATATTACGGATAAATTTGTCCTAAAATGAACATCGTTCGGTTAAACAGCATTTAGGTATAAATATAATTGCACCTTTGTGATTAGCCCTCGGTCTGTAATGTGCAAAATATATTGGGAAATGCGCAACTTGTTCAGGGTGGCAGCACGGTTGCGGGTGTCAATGGCGCCGTTCAAATTTCGTAGCGTTTATGTATAATTAATAATAGCAATTAAATTAGGTATCTGGTAACAAGTACGTGTGGGTATAGACGATTTGTTATACTTTTAGTACAGTTGTATGCCGTAAAATCCTAGAGTCTAGTATCCATTAAAACTCATTCATGTATTAAACTCGCTGTGTGCGTNTGTGTGTGTGTGTGTGTGTGTGTGTGTGTGTGTGTGTGTGTGTGTGTGTGTGTGTGTGTGTGTGTGCGTGCGTGCGTGCGTGCGTGCGTGCGTGCGTGCGTGCGTGTTTGTTTGTGTGTGTGTGTGTGTGTGTGTTTTACGTCGGAATAAATTAGATGGTGGTACGAGATGGCAACACAATTATGAGATTCCCTAAACTCATTATAGTTATACGAGCACAACCTAAATAACGCGGAAATTATAATGGATTTTTAGTTCCCAATAACAGAAAATCCGCGTGGTCGAAATTTCATTTCCGTACTCTGAAGGGAGTACATCCATGCATGCCAGGCATACCAGTCAATACCTTCGGATTTTCCGCTACTTGTTTCGTACGGGCCATGCAAATACAATCCATTCAAATTGGAACTGCAATATGAAGAGATAAACCCGCAAATAAACATTGGTTGGAATTTAAATCGATGCACATAATTGTTATCAGGCAAAGCAGCGCATCGGAGTGCCCCTCAGTAATGCACGCCACCTCGCGGGTACACGTACAAAGTACAATCGACCCCGATAATAGCGGCCACTCATTTGAAACAGCGAACGTGTCCGTTGTAGACAGGTGGTCCAACGTTGAATAGTAGAGATGGCCGCTAACACAGGTTTGACAGTGGTTGCGCCTTCTATATTTCTATTTCCAATATTAATTGTCTGCATGTGCGCATGTTACTTGTGTTTACTGAATCGGAGACAATATATATTCACAACAGCGGAAACCGTACGACATGCACGCAGGAGCTCTCAACAAATCTCCATCCAAGAAAGGATGGATGGCAAAACAAAACAAAGATAGTTTACTAACTTGTGACACTTGTGATACCACCAGCCTGCTTTGTAATCCTGTGCACAATGCTCGCTGCTATGCACGTCGTTGTCGCGTTCAGGTGTCGAAAATTTCATGTTGTTGTGCTGCGTCAACGAGTCCCCTAAATCGTGTTAACACAAGTGAGCATTAATTTTATATTTTAATTAGCAGAGCCGTAGCTGGCTCTTTATGCCTTGGGGGCGGAGTCACGGTCGGCGGTTCGTGTTCTGGTCAGATGACCGTTGGCCGTGCGACTTCGACCATGTAATAGTATCCACGCTTTATTAATAATAATTGATAATAACGCTATATTGATAATAACAAGAGCGTATTAAGAAGGCCTTCTTTATACGCTCTTGATAATAACGTTATATTGATAATGACGCTATATTGATAATAACGCTATATTGATAATAACACTCTATGACTCTATATTGATATGTCACGATATGGATAATGACACAATATATATTTGATAATAATGCTATATTGATAATAACGCTATATTGATAACAACGCTATCTATATAATAATTTGTTCAGTTTGTTCCTGCATAACTTCTAGGCGCGTGCACGAATCCGACTGAAATTTTTCNCACCGCTCCCCCCGGCATTCGTCCTCCTCCCTCCTCCCCTCCTCCCCCTCCTCTCCCTCCTCCTCCGCTCCTTCCTCCGCCTACATTCCCGCATGTCATTTCTACGTCCCTCCTCTCCCTGTCTCTGTGTGCCTGCTTCACCCCGACTCCTCCCTTTCACAGACGCCTCGTGATCACCATCTCTCTTTCTCGCTTCCTCTTGCGTGTCGTGTGTGTGTGTGCGTGTGTGCGCTGTGGTGTGTGTGTGCTATGTGTGTGCAGTGCGTGCGTGCGTGCGTGTGTGTGTGTCCTGTGTGTGTGTGCGTGTGTTGTCTGCTCTGCCTGCCTGCGGTGCGTGCGTGGTGAGTGCGCGTGCTTGCCTGCGTGCGGCGTCGCGTGCGTGTGTGTGTATAGCAGCCAATTCTAGCCGGCTCATGTGACGCGTCGGCCCAGCGACAGAACATGATATATGCAAGACAGTGACACACTACACAACGATGGAGCAACTAGACAGAGGGCACTCAAATATAGTGCATACCTCCCGCAGTGTGTAACATGTATACATGTGTAATAACAGCTGGCTCGCTGCTGGCTGCTGCTGACTGACGCCTAAGGCGAGCTGAGGCCTGATGCGACGCCTAAGGCGAGCTGGTGCCTGAATCGATCGCGCCAACGCGTGTAACATGTATACAGCTGTATAACAGCTGTCTGCTGCTGGCTAAGCACCCACACGAACACGACACACGAACACACACACGAACAGCACACACGAGAGCAATCACATTACCTCCCTGCAACTCCGTGCGCCAGAGGTAATTACGAGATTATGAGAGCAATAACGTATAGTCTGCGCATTTACTAATCACTCAAAAAATGTAATTTGATATTTCATGGCGCGCCATTTTAAAATAAATTGCCACGCCCCCTCAAATGGGAAACTTATTTTTAAGTTGATCTTAATTGATTCATTGTGTCTAAAAACCATGGTCAAGTATATAAAATCACTCAAAAATGTTAAAAAGGAGTGAATGTATGCTGTTATGATATTTCATGGTGGCCATTTTGAAAATATGGTGCCACGCCCCTTAAAACGACAAATTTTGTTTTAATTTGATCTTAATTGATTCCTTGTGTCTAAAAAATATAATCAAACATTTAAAATCACTCACAAATGTTAATTAGATGTGGATATATACCATTTTTTATATTTAATGGCGGCCATTTTGAAAATTAAGTGCTACGCCCCCTTAAACGGCAAATTACGTTGGGGTCCACCTCCTATCATGTTTAGAATATGTCAGAGCACACGTGTACCAAATTTGATGCTTTTATCAAAAAGTGAACACTCCATGTGCTTAGAACCTCTACTAGTACTACAAACGCAGCGAATACTACCGACGCAGCGAACACTACCGAAGAGGATCGTTTTAGAGGCAGTACTTAGATTCTACTTGCGAAGCTGCACGCACCTTTCGGGGAGCGAAACATCTGACACCGAAAAGTTCGGGGAGCGAAACATCTGACACCGAAAAGTTCGGGGAGCGAAACATCTGACACCGAAAAGTTCGGCGAGCGAACTGCGCGCAGGGCGCGGCAGAAAAGAGGCCGACGCCGTTACACTATATTGATAATAACGCTATATTGATAACGACGCTATATTGATAATTACACTATATTAATATGTTGCTATATTGATAATAACACTTTATGACTCTATATTGATATGTAATTGATATTGATAATGTAATATGATATGATAAATGTAAATGATATTGATAATAACACTATATATTTGATAATAATGCTATATTGATAATAACGCTAAATTGATAACGACGCTATATTGATAATAACGCTATATTGATATGCCACTATATTGATAATAACGCTATATTGATAATAACGCTATATTGATATGCCACTATATTGATAATAACGCTATATTGATAATAACGCTATATTGATATGTCACTATATTGATAACCAGGCCCGTAGCCAGCTTCATATTGGGGGAGGGGTTCGTTTTTCAATGTTGGCAATTTGCTCGGCAGGGGCGTGTACAGGATTTG
>NW_014577117.1:750120-752251 GCF_000485595.1 Priapulus caudatus | reverse complement strand
CTATATTGATAATAACGCTATATTGATATGCCACTATATTGATAATAACGCTATATTGATATGTCACTATATTGATAACGACGCTGTATTGATATGTCACTATATTGGTAACGACACTATATTGATAACGACGCTATATTGATAATAACGCTATATTGATAACGACGTTATATTGATCGTACCTGCGGTGCCGTTGTAGCCGGTCACCGTGAGCTCGTACTGGGACTCCGCGTTGCCAACACTGAAGGTCGAGTAAAGCGCAAAGCGACTTTCTCCTTCAAAGTCCTGCATATCGACTCGCAGTTCCACGGCTGGGCTCGTGAGCAGGTGCATCATGGCGTTACCTGCGATTTGAGACACAGGTGAGACACGGGTGAGGCACAAGTGAGACACAGGTGAGACACAGGTGAAAAAACAGATGAGACACAGGTGAGACACAGATGAGACCCAGGTGAGACCCAGGTGAGACACAGGTGAGACACAGGCGAAGCACAGGCGAGACCAGGGGTGAGACATAGGTGAGACAAACAGGTAAAAAACAGATGAGACACAGGTGAGACACAATTGAGACACAAGTGAGTCTTAGGTGAGACACTAGTGAGACACTGGTGATACACTGGTGATACACTGGTGATACAGAAGTGAGACAAACAGGTAAAAAACAGATGAGACACAGGTGAGACACAAGTGAGACATAGGTGAGACACAAGTGAGACACTGGTGATACACAAGTGAGACACAGGTAAAAAACAGACGAGAAACAGGTGAGACACAAGTGAGACACAAGCGAGACATAGGTGAGACACAGGCGAAGCACAGGCGAAACACGGGCGAGACACAGGTGAGACATAGGTGAGACACAAGTGAGACGCAGGTGAGACACAGGCGAGACATAGGTGAGACACAGGCGAGACACAGGTGAGACACAGGTGAGACACAGGTGAGAAACAGGTGAGACGCATGTGCGACATGTGTGTCGTTCGACCGTACCTAGCCAGTATTCGGATGAAGGGTGACCGAATCCAGCTGCGTAGTCGTCCCATGTACGATCGTAAAAATCAACAGAGCCATCTGATCGCCTCTGAAACACCTGCAAGTCGTAGAGAAACACGAAAGGGGCAAATGGTTATTTTCGGGACGCGGAATTGGACCGTTTTGATCTATCTGGGAAGCGGAAAATACCGGATAGATGATACGAACTTTCCCGCATATCGCGAGCAGAGTCAGCGCGCTCTGGTGCTCGCAGCAAACCCTACCGTCCAGCCACCTCCGTCAGTGATCATGTCGCAGTAGACGGCTACGATGGCGCCTTCGCCTGGTTCGATGAGGTAAACGCCGCTAGATGGCGTCGTATGTCTGCTATCGGTTCTGATCTCGGCGCAATCATTAGCGAAGCTGTCGCTAGTAAAGCCTGCGAAATCACCATGACAACGGAGCTCAGCGGCGTCACACGTGCGACGTATTCGATATGATTACATATAAATAAATAACCGAATAAATTTATGATGAATTAATAAATGCGTTGAACACTAAAAAATTAATGAGCAAATAATTAACAATTTAAACACGCATTTTCATCGTGATAAATATCGAGGTCGTGCATATATAATGACAGCAAAGTATATTATTTGTTCACCAACGTTAGCAGTCGGTTGTGATTGCATTCGTTATAATTCAAATGTGATTACAATCCGTGTCCGTATCAAGCTGTCGCTTTTAACAAACTGAATTTACATGTGTTCTCGCATTAGCTGTAAGTTAACATGATGCGTCGATGGTATCGCATCCAGTAACTTCATAAACAGTTTCGTCAAAATACTAAACCTATGCTATAATTTCCGCGCAAGAGTTTTAACGTGTTATATGCAGGTATGCCGCCGATATTCTGTGGGAATTATCGAGACAATGAAAGTTTGCCGACCCGTCGAATGGCGGAAAAATGGTGGAATACTCAACCATTCTATATAGTGAGGCAGAATTGTGGGTGGTTTTGTGATGAAAGCGGCAAAATTGGAATATAGGATGTTAAGGGCATACTAAATGATTTCAGATATAGTGTAACATGTTTTTTGCACGTGTTACATGAATTAGTCAATGGAGCTAGACTACTAGTTGTTTTAGTCATAGTCTA
>NW_014577117.1:739938-749097 GCF_000485595.1 Priapulus caudatus | reverse complement strand
TGTATGATGTATGATGAATGATGTATGATGTATGATGTATGATGTATGATGTATGATGTATGATGTATGATGAATGATGTATGATGTATGATGTATGATGTATGATGTATGATATATGATGTATAATGTATGATGGATGATGTATGATGATTTTTGTTGGCTGTATGATGTGTGGAAGTGACGAAGTACCACATCAGTGCTGTGCCTTTGCCCTGTGTGCGTGGGATATGATATTAATAGGATATAATCAGACTCCTGATACAATGGAGCACATGGTTGAAAACGTGGTTTCGGTAAATGCGTGTCGGTACACGCATACGCCACGTACGTTACAGCATAAAAAGACGCAAGAGTGAGAGTAATTGCAGCGATATCAGAATGTTTACTGCCAAATGTGTTGAGTTTCTGACTTGTATTGTGATCGAACTTTATCGTTACTTGTTTTTTACGCTTCATATGTGTTTTCTTATTGTATTTTGATTGTTGTTATGTTTGTGTATTGATTGTGGGTTGTTTAATTGGACAGAAAGACGTTTCTCATGTTGTGTTGAGTTAGGAAGATATTAAGGTAGTAATTGTTTTTGGAATTGTTTAGGCTTAGGTTGAAGTGTAGATCAGCGAGGACGCTGAATCGATGACAGGGTAGTCATCGTTTTGGGGAAAAGGGAGATAATGTAACATGTGTTTTGCACGTGTTACATGAATTAGTCAATGGAGCTAGACTACTAGTTGTTTTAGTCATAGTCTAGCTAGACAGAGCGTCGCGCATCTTGTGCGGCTAGATTGATGTTATAGGGAGAATAGTAAACGAGTTTTAGGTCGGACGTGAGTGCGCGAGGCACGCGTCTGCGTGCCTCTGTGCGAGCGTATGTGGTTTGAGAAACAATATACTATTTGCTGAACACAACTGCTTGGAGTTTGGAGTTTCATATTATTCATCGCTACAACAGATCTACATTTAAGCGGGTAACGTCATCATCTTCATTACATTTTGGTTGCCGTGACAGTCCAAAACCTGGGTATCCCTTTGCGGACACAACGCAAGTTAATTCATTATTATATCAATCTACGGGCCAGCAACGAAACAGAGGAAGAATGACGGAGCGAGAGAGGGAGAGAGAGACGGAAAGAGCGAGTTCCGATGACGAGATGGGAGAGAGTATAGCCGAAACACTATATCGATCTACGGGCCAGCAACGAAACAGAGGAAGAATGACGGAGAGCGAGAGAGGGAGAGAGGGACGGAAAGAGCGAGTTCCGACGACGAGATGGGAGAGAGTATAGCCGAAACACTATATCGATCTATGGGCCAGCAACGAAACAGAGGAGGAATGACGGAGAGCGAGAGAGAGAAAGAGGGACGGAAAGAGCGAGTTCTGATGAGGAGATGGGAACCAGGCTGCGCTAGCGCCGCCAACGATGACGATGGCGACGAGGATCGGCTGGAGATCGTGAAGAAGGAGGACCGTTGCGGCCGCCGCGTCGGCAAAGATTGTCAACGGAGAGAAGAAGCGACGAAGCAAGGAAGAACGAAACAAGAACGCAACTTACAAGGAACAAGAACGTAAGAGATAAACGAAACGCAAATACTTAAATGGGTGAGTGAAACAAACTGTGCCGGCATATAATCGTAGGTAAAGTTAAAAACGATAGTTTCAAACCACAGCGTATAATATACAAGGTGATAGTGAAATATTCAAGCACTTTGCCTGTATACACATGCACCATGTGTCTTATCCCTTATTTAAAAGGTGCATATGTTAAGTTATTGAGATGCGTATAGGCTACTTGCGAAGAGAAACAATATTTATAATAATGAAAGCCGATACAGTTGTTTCACAAACTTACCTGGCATTGTGTGCATGTATGTATGTATGTAGGTTTATGGTTGTTTGTATGTACGTTTTTAAAGTTGTCGTTACGGTACGTTTAAACTATATTGTCAGACCGCTAAACACATTCTTCAATTAGAGTTTGATTATAGGCCAAAAACATTTCATCGAAAATATGAAATCAGTTTTGCGTATTTTTGTTGGCTGTATGATGTATGATGTATGATGTATGATGTATGATGTATGATGTATGATGTATGATGTATGATGTATGATGTATGATGTGATAGAGGGGGATTAGATAAAATATTAAAAGACGGGGGGATAGCTAGATAGACGGGGAGGATAGATAGATAGACGGGGGGATAGATAGACGGGGGTGGGATAGATAGATAGTACGGGGGGATAATAGATAGGCGGGGGATAGATAGATAAGACGGGGATAAGATAGATAGACGGGGATAGATAAGATAGACGGGGGATCAGATAGACTAGACGGGGATAGAATAGATAGATGGGGATAGAAGATAGACGGGGGATAGATAGAATAGACGGGGGAATAGATAGATAGACGGGGGAATAGATATAGATATGAACGGGGGGATAGAAATAGGATTAGAACGGGGGGGGGGATAATAGAATAGACGGGGGGATAGATAGCATAGACGGGGATTAGGATAGATAGACGACGTGGAGAGATAGATAGACGGGGGATAGATAGACTAGACGGGGGGATAGATAGATAGACGGGGGATAGCTATATAGACGGGGGAATAGATAGATAGACGGGGAATAGATATAGACGGGGGATAGAATAGATAGACGGGGGGAAATAAGATATATAGTATATAACGGGGGGTATAGATAGAAGACGGGGAATAGATAGATAGGACGGGGGGATAGATAGATAGACGGGGGATAGATAGATAGACGGTGGGGACTTAGATAGAGATAGAAATACGTGGGGAGGATAGACTAGATAGATCGGGGGAGTAGATAGATAGACGTAACGGGATAAAGATAGATAAATCGAGGCGGGATAGATAAATAGACGGGGATATATAGAATATAGAGCGAGGGGGGATAGATAGAATAGAACAGGGGATAGAGAGAGACGGGGAGAAAATAGGATAGACAGACGGGGGATAGAAGATAGACGGAGGATAAATAGATGAGAGCAGGGGATAGGATCGAGAGTAGAGACGAGGGGATAATAGATAGAAACGGGAGCAAACGAGATAGATAGCGGGGGATACGAATAGAGGAAGAGAGCGGAGGGGGGATAGGTAGATAGAGCGGGGGGATAGATAGAATAGACGGGGGCGGAAGATATGAATAGACGGGGGAAAGAATAGATAGACGGGGGAAGAGATAGATAGACGGGAGGCATAGATAGATTATGACGAAGGGGGGATAAGTATAAAGATAGACGGGGGGAATAGATAGATAGGACGTGGGGGAATAGATAGATAGAGCGGGTGGGAATAGAATATAGATAGATACGGGGGAATAGATAGATAAAGATCGGCGGGCATAGATATGGATATAGACGGGGGATAGATAGATAGACGGGGCGAATAGATTATAAGATTAGACGAAGGGGATAGATAGATAGAGGGGAAGATGCGGGGATAGATTAGATAGACGGGGGAAATAGATAGATAGATGGGGGGATAGATAGATAGATGGGGGGAATAGATAGATAGTTCTGGGGATAGATAGAGTAGACGCGGGGGATAGATAGATAGACGGAGAGATAGATAGATAGACGGGGGAGATAGACTAGATAGAAATCGGGAGGGATAGATAAGATAGACGGGGGGATAGATAAGATAGGACGGGGTGATAAGAAGAAGACGGGGGATACGATAGATAGATCGGGGGAATCGGCAATTTTTGCAGCAGGAAAACTAAAGAAGAGGCGTCCTAACGTGCCAAAGCGAGAAATCTGCTGCTTGAGAGTTTGAGATTTGGGGGTAGGAGTTTTCAATTCGCTATTTCCTTGTCACTCTGTTTCAGAGAAGACTACACATTCAACCACCTACAACGATGTCATGAGACGCTTTCCAATACAGAGTACGCTAGAGTTGTTGCACTTTCTATCGCACATCGCCACGGATGGGTCAGGCCTGAGACAGACAAGAGCAGCTGCTTGGAAAACTAAGAGAGCTACAGGACGGTTCACTGAAACACCACTTGCGCGCGCGAGAGTATGATGTGACACTTAATGCGACCGGGGATCTTGATCCACACTCCATTCTATCTGCTATTCGGAATATGCACCACCATGGCAACCTGGCCAGAGAAAAATCTCTTTGGCATAACGTCCTGTACGCCCCACGCAATGGAGATGAAATCCACATAATTTGTTTTGTACCTACTTATTCAAGGCTAATTCCTTGAAAGAGAGTGGAGGAGGAAAAACTACGGGAGGCAGACGATTGTCGCGCTTCTGTGATTTCTGCGGTCAGAGCAAGGCAGCCCAAACAGAGCTTGTAAAGGAGTTATTACAAATAAAAACCGACCAGAGAGGATCTCAAAAGACCCAGTTGGCGATATTTCTTACCAAAGAATGGCAAAACGACCAAGTAATGGAACGCAAAATCCTAGGCCAAGAAGACACTCATCGTTTCCCATGGTGGCAGCTGTGGCCGCATGACTTCAATGAGCTTGAACATGCCAAGATGACAGTTGTGAACATCCAGCCCATCTACAGAGTAATTCACGAGGAAAGCCCGATCACGTCTACGCGTCACGATGCATTCCATGGCAGCTAACCTTAGCTGAGAGATGTAGTCACGAGTGCAGATGGGCCTCCGGAGTACTGATGTAATCTGTTATTCCCTAACGGAATGGCTCAGGAAGGGAGAGCATCAGAACAGTCAGAGAGAAATCATCATACAGTCCGCATTATTATGGATTGCGGATCAGGAAAATAATCCGCCCGATGATAAAATCGACTGTGCCAGTAAAGCATGCCAACCCTACACTGATAACTCGAAAGGACTAGCTGCAAGGGGCAATGGCAGGGCCCTCTTCATGCCATTTACAGGCTGCGACTTCAGCTACAATGCATTCTACAGAAAGGGAAAGACTGAAGCCACTAGAAGTTCTTCAGAAAGAGCAACCACAGGAACCTAATCACGTTCTTAGCAAATGTCATCCAGAATAGAACCAGACCAATAGTAAAACAGTAAAAATTCATTATTGTTCCTTGTATGGCATAAAGGGAGATGTCAGAAAGTGTAAAAGAGGCGAGATTTGCCAAAGTGCAAACGCGAGATGACAGGAAAATTGAAATCAGGTAACTAGTGTTTTTGTTACATGAACTTCAATGACTTGTAATGTTTTAGCTTTTTTATTAAGCAGTATATCGCCTTCAACTGTATACATATATACATGTATTACAACTCCCATCATGCCCACGTAATAGTAGTGTACATAAAAATCAGCACAAACCTTACAATGTAGTTTAATATTGGTTTATAGAACTCTGGCTGAAAGCTAGACTGAAAACACAGGTTTATAAAATATATAGGTAATTTTTTTTACATATTTTGAAACAATGCCATTCATAGAATGTCTTGTGGCCAGGCGGTACTTAAATTCCAAATCTTGTAGGCCGCTAGTAGCAAATTAGTGATTTTAGTCCTGTTATCTTTATTTACGAAGGAACGCCCCTAATGAATCAAATGTAAAGAAGGGTTGAAAGCTTGCGCTCGTTTCTTCCACCTTGTGCAAGGATACAGTGCATAACAAAATTAAAAGACACGAGGGCCCACTATGTCTATTAGCATACATAGCGCAGGGTAATTGGTCGCCCGGACCTCTCACAGAGCACCCAGGGAGCCATGATATGGAAAACCAGTATGAAGTATGGGTGGAATCAAAACAAAAAGTGAAATGGTATTATATCCGCCCGACATGGTACTAGAGTGGGACCCTTTAAAGACGTCGCGCGAAGATGATTTTGTTCCATTAGGAAGGCCGAACGCCGAGATGTCAGTATAAGCCTGAGACTCAGACGAACGACGTTTACAGGTTACTATACACAGCGTTGGACGACCAACTGAAGAGCACCAATCTGAAACTTGGAGTGACTCGGACAGTGATGCAGATACCTAAGATATCCAGCACCCTTTACTTAGTCATAGTCACAGACAGGCAGACTGGAAGTTTATTTACACCCTAAAACAACAAGTTCCAGACAGATGAAAGGAATTTATGACTTGGATCAAGTCCGTCAATATCTTTCAACTTTCAAAACCGCACAATTTTGGGGGAATTTTTCCCAAAAAAATCTGTGTAAACTTCAATAAAGTCTATACTAAAGCAGACGACAAACGCACCACCAACAACAAGCTTCAGATCGGCAAGTTAATTTGAGTCGCACACTCTTCTGATCAATGAGCACCTGTCTGGAACTTTTTGTGTTAGGTGTATCTTGTGTGTATCTAATGTACTTGTCATAGTAGAATCAGAATTTAAGTGTTTGATCCCCACGCAGATTTTCAGATGCATTTCGGTCTAGCATGCATGCATGCTGCGATCCACAAATATGCAGGAACCTGGTGTCATTTTTGATTCTTCCATTGTGTGCTATGTCTGACCAAATAGTGCCATGCAAGGAGTGCTTTCATGTCGACATCCGCAATCTGTCGGCGTATACGAGGGTTTATAACGCAGAGATTTGCAAATCAAAAACAAAGCAATAAGGGCAGCTTTAACTTTTAGCTAGTCTTGTTCTTTTTCCTTTCTGTTTATTTATGACAGTGAAATAGACATAAGGCACGAATATGACGCTTCATATGCAGAGGAAAATGTGTCTGGTATTAATATTCTAACACAGTAGATGCGATAGTTCAATAATTATTCAAGTTTGTTTCATGTTGAACGTCTAATGTTTGATGAAACTCAGCAGAATAAAGTTTATCTGGCAGTGGTTTTTTGTCCTATACTCTGTGTGTGTGATGTTGTTATTCATTTGGGTTTGAGGTGGTACCTACAAATAATTGGGAAGGGGGCTTCTCGGGGCGTCTGGCAGGCCCTATGCAGCAGAAGATTTGTCTGGCAGGGGCCATTGTGTACTCTATAAGGTGTCGTTAATGATTTAAAATTAGTTTCAAGTGGTATTTTCAATATTTGGCCTAGGTCAATTGTACGATTTGGGAATAGGGGCCATATTTGGAGGATGTCTGCCGGGCCCTTTGCAGCAGATAATTTGTCTGGCAGGGGCCATTCTATACTCTGTGGGATGTACTTGTTCATTTGAAAGTGGTTTGAGGTGGTACCTCCAATAATTGATCTAGCCCAAATTTAGGGGGCCCCTTTCGGGGTGTCTGGCAGGCCCTATGCAGCAGAAAATTTGTCTGGCAGGGGCCATTCTGTACTCTATAGGGTGTAATTAATGATTTAAACTTAATTTCAAGTGGTATTTACAATACTTAGTCTAGGCTAATTGAACGATTTGGGAATAGGGGCCATATTTGGAGGGTGTCTGCCAGGCCCTTTGCAGCAGATAATTTGTCTGGCAGGAGCCATTCTATACTCTGTATGATGTCCTTGTTCATTTAAAAGTGGTTTGAGGTGGTACCTCCAATAATTATTTTAGGGCGCAATTTTGGGGGACCTTTCGGGATGTCTGCCGGGCCATTTGCAGCAGATAATTTTGTCTGGCAGGGGCCATTCCATAAATCTGTGTATTGTACCTATTATCTAAGGAGGTTGAGATGGTACCTCCAATCATTGATCAACGCATTTTTCAGCCCCCTTTTGGGGTCCTGGGGGCCACACGCAGCAGGTGGCCCGCGCAGACATCCATATCTGCATAAAGTAGGTTACACCATAAATGATCCTGTGGTCAGATGTTGCCCAGCTAGCAAAATATTTGGGGCCCATGTGGGCGACATGTGGGAATATCAGGGCAACACATATGGGTTCCACTTGGGAAACCCACATAGTTTCCCAAATGGGTTATATGGGGCCCATATCTGCCCACTTGTTTCCCATGAGGGAAATGCACCCGGGTTTTCAGTTGGGGCCGATCTGGGCAAATCCGGGCAAACCTGGGCAAACCTGGGATCTATCTGGGCAAACTAGGCAAATCTGGGTACCATATGGGCCCATATAATACCCAGGGTTTCCTAGTCGAGACTACCTTCATCGACTCATCATAGAGGGTGCAGCTACCACAGGGTTGTGAGATGTTGGCACGTTACATGGAAACTACCCAATACATTACGTACCACTGATATGTGCTGCCACATGAATGAGACATCTCTCAATATTTCAGTGTTTGTGGTCTGGCAGGATCAAAGATGCAAGTTCAGAAATTTATTGAAAAGCTACTTTATTAAAAAACTTTGAGAACTGTGAAACGTTTTATAACAGAAAATATTCAAAAATATGGAAGATATTAGGGTATTACATCACCATATAGAGTAAAAGTAAAAGAGTGTCAATGACACTATATAGCTTACAATTGTATAGCATATCTCCCATTATATACTCTTGATAATTATATATGCATAATTTTTGAACACGAAAATAAATGTTTCAGATTTGAGCCTAAATAAGCACCATTTTGGTTTTCAATTATCACACAAATAAAAACAATAAATATTCCAGTCAAATATTACTGTAACAAACAATCTAAAACACAATATTACACGTAAGTAAATGAAAGTTCAAATGACACTATAGCTCACCATTATATACTCTTGATATTATATATGCATAATTTTTGAACGCGAAAAATAAATGTTTAAGATTGAGTATGAAATCTGGGGCGACAGATGCCGCTACGCCTAAATGATCACCATTTTGGTTTTCGATCATCGCGCAAAGAAAAACAATAAAATATTCCAGTCAAATATTAGTGTAACAAACAATATAAAACACAATATTACACGTAAGTATGATTGTAGAGTTGTTAACCAGTTAGATTGACATTTTTCTGTTATTTTGGTCAAAGGTACGAGTGGGTATAGTACGCAACCACACGTTATCTTCTCGCATCTCGCTACCCCTAAAAAATGCAGCAAACACGCAGTTAAGAACGACTCAAAATTAGGTTGAGCTAATTACCTACATAATCTACCTAATACAATACCTAATCTACATAATTTAATAAAAAAAAACATCAAAACCCGTGTTATCTGTTTGGAGCAATCCTTATTCATTCACATACCAAAAATAGAAAAAATCCGTTAAACCTGAATCGACTTATGGCCATTCCCGTGGCATGGCTCGAAAGTAGGTCATCTGGCGTGCTCCAAAATAGGACGTTCACATCTCTCCCATAGGAGTAACAACTGTATGTAATTGA
>NW_014577117.1:731733-739913 GCF_000485595.1 Priapulus caudatus | reverse complement strand
ATTAAATGTAGTGATGGATGATGTATGATGATTTTTGTTGGGGCTGTATGATGTGATGGAAGCTGACGAAGTACCACATCAGTGCTGTGGCTTTGGGGCCTGTTGTGCGGTGGGATATGCATATTAATAGAGATTATAATCCAGACCTTCCTGATACAATCGGGAGCACTGGTTGAAAAACGTGGTTTTTCGGTAAATTGCGTGTTCGGTCACGGCATACGGGCCACGTACGTTACAGCGATAACAAGACGCACAGAGTGAGAGGTATTGCAGCGAATATCAGAAGTTTTATGCCAAAATGTGTTAGTTTCTGACATGGGATGTATTGTGATCGAACTTTATTCGTTACTTGTCTTTATACGCTTCATATGTGTTTTCTGATATTTGTATTTTGATTGTTGTTTATGTTTGTGTATTGATTGTGGGTTGCTTTAATTGGGAGAGAAAGACGTTGTCTATGGTTTAGTGTATGAGTTAGGGAAGATATTAAAGATAGTAAGTGGAGTTTTTGGAATTGTTTAGGCTTAGGTGAAGGTGGTAGATAGCGAGGCCGCTGGGAATTCGTATGACAGCGGTAGTCATCGTTTTGGCGAAAGGAGATAATGGTAATGTGTTTGCAACGTGTTTACATGATTAGTCAATGGAGGCGGTAGACTACTAGTTGTTTTAGTCACCTTAGGTCTAGCGGGGTTGACAGAGCGTCGCCGCTCTTGTGCGGGCTAGATTTGATGTTATTAGGGAGCATAGTAAAACGAGATTTCCTAGGTCGGACGCGAGGTGCGCGAGCCACGGTCTGCGTGTCTCTGGGTGCGAGGCCGGGCTATGTGGTTGAGAAAACAAGTATACTCATTCTGCCTGAACACAACTGCTTGGGAGATTTGAGATTTTTCATTTATTCATCGCTGGCAACATGATCTACATTTTAATCGGGTACGGTATCATCCTCATTACAATAGTGCCAGCTGAATTGGTATTGTCGATTAACGCTCGTAACAATGGCAAATGCAAGATGGCCGCCGCGGGATTCTAAATATCCTGATATACCTCGCTGCCAGAATTCGAAGCCTGGGTCCGGTACGGGAGTCTCGCCCAGCTGGCTAGCGGTCAGCTCACAGGCTCCTGTCTCTGAATTCACGTTGACCCGCCGGCAACAATCAGCGACTGCCTGACAATTGTTGGTTAAAGAAGAGAAACTGAGCTCTTCTCTACTCTCAGCACGACGCCGCGGCCACTAACGCCCTCCGCGTCGGACACATCGCACTCGCACAACCACATGCAAAACACACAACAATCACAACACACACCCACACTCGTCGCGCGCTGGCTGCGGTGCGCATGCGCGCGTAGCGGGACACGTGTGCATGGGCACACACACATCACGCCGACACCAGATGGAGCAACACAGCACGCTCGCACACACACAACACACACACTACGCACCGAACGAACCGACACGCAGGCCGCACCGCACGCCACGCACGCTCGCCAGCGCACGCCGATGGCACAGCACCACACACAACACAAGTTCGAAGGCACACATCTCTTGCCCCAGTAGCGATGGTGATCGTGTAATACGGCTGTTCTGGTGAAATTTAAGGTTATCGATTTTGGCGCTTGCCAGAAACAAAAATTAGTCTTTACTTTACGTAAAAATTACGTCTTTGTCTTTACGTTAAAATTAGTCTTAAATGATGAATGATAATAATCAATTAATGATAATAGATAACAATTTAATAATAATAGATTAGCACATACTTGTGTGCTTCGCACGGCATGCAGCCTGTAGTGACTGTGTCATCGTGGCTCCTAGAGTACGTTCTGCCGCAGGGACTGAAGCAGTGAGTTTGGCGTGAAATGCTCTGTTGCTGGCGGGTGTGGGCTATGGAGGGACACAGAGTGAAACAGTGCGCGACTAACGAGCGTGCATAGGGGCAAGTAGCAGCAAGAGTTCAGTAAGAATCGCAGGTCAGCCGCCAACGCTCGCGCCCGACACGCTGTGGCTATCATGCCCTGCGACAGAGGAACCGATTGAAAATTATTCATCTAACGCCTTCGTGCCTTATTGTATGAGTTCTAACATATAGGCTTAATGCACCAGTATCGCGAACAGCAGCTTGAAAGTGGTGAAATTGATCTGCATGAAGAAGCAGAACGAACTGGAGCACGAGCAACTACGGCAACAGTGAATGCGTAGTTAGATACGGACTATTGAATCATTAGGGCAGAGGGCGCGTAAATCACGTACGAGGAGTAGGGGGGATGATCGGCGATTGCGGGGGCGAAAATTAACCTTGAGCTGTCCGCAGGAGGCAGGCCGACGGGTGGGGACTAGGCATGCCAGTGGGCTAGGAGGGGAGGTGACTGGGGCTGCACCCCTGAAAATTCTTAGATATTTAAGCCAATTTTCGCTGCATCTGAGGGCATTACTGTGGGCCATTATTCTCATGCATGTGCTTGATGACACTATCTCAACCTTTAGGACTCAACCGACAGTTAGGATTCAAAATACTTTTCATGCTCTTTTAGAGCAGCAGTACCACAGTCTTAGGGTTACTAATACCTAGTAGGTAAACACACTGTAATTAAAACAAGCGTAGAGAATGCAAATTCTCCACAATTTCCTGTGGTTATTTTGTACCAGAGAGACGATCAGTTCGTTGGCACGTACATTTTTGCTATTCTTTTTTTTCTCTTTAATTTTTGCATTCCTCTAGGGGGGAGATTTTGTACCAGGCCAATCGCCCATGCATTTTTTCAAAGAAGCGGCGAAGAGAGGAGATGCATCAATATGTGGGTCAAACGGTTCTCAAGTTATCGTTGACCATAGCCAAATGTTGACGGACGGACGGACGAACGGACGAACGGACGGACGTACGATGCTCCATGGTGATGTCAAGGCGAGCTAAAAAAATTGAGGATGCATTTAGTGCCGGTAGTACTTACTTTCCATGTAAAAAAAATTGCAACAAAATTTTTACAACTATACACCATAGAAAATTCATGACGTAGTCAATTTAAACTTACAAAAAATCCACTACGAAGTGCGTGGATTTTCCATACACGTCGATTTCCCACGGCCACTTCCATGCGCGTGGAAAATCCACGAGCCTGGCAAAACCACATGCGTGCATGGATTTTTTGTAATTGCGGGACACTATATCCTATCAATAAATTAGCCAAACACAACTCTACTAATTTCCACAAGTTATGGTGCCACTGGTTTGATTCTGTCTGAAGCAGAATCAGATTAGTCTCGATGCCTGCCAGGTGGACATTGTCGGAATTGTATTTGGCTAATATTTAATATTTAACACGGTCAATCCTCTGTTTTTTTTGACAAAGTGCCCTAAACTGAAATGGAATTTTTATGTGAAACTATTTCCAAACAAATTCCAAAGGTTTTTAGTTTAAAATGGTCTGATTTTTGTGGGTATGTGACATTTTAAACAAAAGTTAAGCCTTTCAACTAAGCCATGTTTTTTAACACCCAGTGTTATTACATTTCGTTTGCAATTGGTTCTCCGGTACAAATTTAGATCTCTTCTTCGCCTGGTTCCTCCTGTTCCTGTTCCAAATTCCTCCTCAATTTTGCAATGCGGTCCCTCTCAGTCTTGCCTCCTTGCCTATCCCGAGCTCCGGTGAACCAATCAGAGATCGCTTCTTCTATTCCTTTGTCTGTTACGTTTTTTAAATCACTTGTCTTCCTCACACTTCCTGGATAAAAAATAGATGATTTACACTTAATAAACTGGAATGTTATTCACACTGGAATTTCATAAACTTCTTTTCCTACCCGAATCAAGACTTCAATGTTTTCATGTGGTCATATATATCATATACAGTAAAACTCGCACAGTCGACACTTTTCGGACCAGCATATTTGTGTCGACTTACGAAAATGACGACTTACTCATAATTCGTCATTTTGTTGACTTATACAATGTATGTAATGCACGTATACACTGTAGTAGCTGCCTTGCGATCACTTCAACAAGCATGCATAATGAACAAGCGAACAATGGGAATGAAGCAATCAATGCATACAGTCATTTACACAGAAACAAGTCAAATGATGCGCAAGCTTCTCTGCGTTCACACAGTGTACATCGTGCATCACATAATGCCATTCGTTGACTGTACGTCCTGTATTAGCAATCATGAGTATGCGCGTGCGCGTATGCAGACACGTGTGTGTGAGTGTGCGTATGTATGCGTGTGGTACGGTGTGTGCCTGTGTGTGTGTGTGTGTGTGTGTGTGTGCGCGCGCGCGCACGTGTGCGTGCGTGCGTGCATGATCCATCGCATACGCAGGCCGAAGTTGACAAGTGAACCATCAACATTGTCAATCTCCTCATAAATGCTTTCTTTTAAATCTCCCCATAGAAAATTCAGAGTGGATAAGTATTGTATTTCTAAACTTACTTTTAATAATCTTCATGATACATCCAAAACGCTCGAAGGCATCTTTATCTTTTGTGCCAGTTCGAGTGTAATGCTGACTCAAGTCGTGTGTCAGAATGGTCGACATTATTTGACGACAGACACCTTTCATGTCTTTTCCCCCAAGTAGGCTAAGTCGGTGAGCCTGAAAGAATTGTTGTTTGACGAGTTGGAAGACGAATAGAGCATTCTCACTGCTGAATCGGGATGATAGGTGGCTACATGTAATGAACCAGGATTGTATTCATAGAATCCAAGGCCACCATGACATTACTTTTACATTTAGATGATAATCTGACTGCAGCCACATTTTGAGGAAAATCATGGCAAATGACGGCTATTTTAAATCTGTAAAATTAACAAGGCAAAAACGTCCTTTTCCATTCTTACGGAGTTTCTATCCCCACTCCTCCTATCTTTCCTCCCCTCCGTCAATCATTTACTGCCTCATTGACTCCTTCCAACCTTCACCCGTTACCTCTATATGAGATGAACACCTATGCTTATGTTAGTTTTTGATGAGGAACTATAGTTATCAATGAAAGTACACTTACTGCCTTTTTCTTGAGTACATGACTCAGTTCCAACTTTTGGTTAAGCTGCAGCAAGTCACTTTTTGTTGTGCAACGTAACTCCAATTCTTCCTCTTCCTCATCATCGGGGAGAACGCTAGCACCAGCAAGCTGCCGCTCCTCAACTCGGTTTAGTTGTGCCCCCATAGAATCGAATCTTTCATTTAGTCTTGCCAACATGTCGAAGATCTTTTCTGGAAATCAAACAAAATAATTAAAGCAAAATTAACCAATCATCAATCATTCAATAGCAGCGTTCACATCGAGTCTGGCCCGAGGCCGAATTCGCATCACCTACAGGTTAGCGGTTTTGATTTTGCCCGACAAATCTAGACAGAGATATATATGGCCTTCAATCGACAATTGTGTGCTCTTATTGGCTTGTAGCACAAATTTTGCTTATTGTTGTGCACTGTATTCTGGGATAGCTTGCTAACTTACTGCACAAAATATAGGTTTGCATTTTGTTACCTACATTTTGAGGTTCCTATAATTATAGACCTAAAAAACATAAGTTCGAATTTTTTAATCTCGCTCGCTGAGTGATATAGAATAGACTATCTGTTTTTAAAATTTATAGTTGATAAAAACCTAGTCTTTTTGATAAAAACCCACACGCATGGTAGGTTTGGTTTAAAATACTCACCCAAAACAACTGCATTAGAGGCATGACTCCTATTTACAGTGTCAGGTATGTCCGGAGTATTGACCCTACTGCTACAAGGAGTGGCAACTGACGAGGGTTCGAAAATAGGCGAACGGCTCCGAAAGGATTCTGTTGTTTTGCGGACACGGTCTGTGGAATGGGTTTGTGATGCTGAAAATAGTAAATGCAAAAAATGGATTATATCCTTTTCCAGCATTTGGTCATCACACACGCAAGTGATACACTCCTATTATTTTATGCCTCAGCTTTATCTACGATTGATGTCAGACAGGATTTCTGAACATCATAATAAAAATAAGTCATGATGCCGCACAACTTCAGCACGACGTAGTGATATTTATTGTTTTCACCGCATTGTAGGTCTAATCGACAACAGCGCCCTCGTTTGCTTTAGTTTTTACGCCAGTTCCTCATTTGCAAATAGCGTTTAGTGATCATTTTGTGCTCAACCTTTTCCAGTTTGATATAATTCAATTTTCTACTATCACTGCAACTTACCAGGAGACATGATATTCTTTGCTCTTACAAACGCATCCGGCCCTGGTGACGGAGGTGGTAGTGGCAGACATTTTTGCTTGACTACTGTATGTTCCCTGACTCGATGGAAAGTCTTCTTTTTCTTGTGACGTCTGCCTTCATCATCACCCCACTCATCAGATTCGTCGTCCTCATCGTGAGTGAAACGATTAGGTGAACTACAGAAGGTGAAATAAAAACATTGAGCTGTGAATGACAAAGCAGAACTAAAGCAAAGCAGGTGAGTTGTGAATTCACATAGGGAATTAATGTCAAGTCAGTTCTGAGAGAGCCAAACAAAATTGCCGTAAAAAAGTTCAATCTGTTTCTTCACGTGGGTAATTCAGGTTCAAAACGTTAATATTGTGTCCACTTTAACCTTTATTGCTTGAACTACTGAATCATGCTAATGATTGATTCGTTAGCTGAGCTAAAAATAATCACCTAAGTCTCGACCAATCAGCGCGCGGGATTTCCTATAATCACTTGGTTAATGATACTAAACCCTGGTATTCACTTTTCAAAGAATTTATACCACTTCCAGGGTTCGACACTAACGCTAGTCCGTTAGTCCAAGACTAGTATAAAATAGCAGTTAGGCCGGCGGGACTAGTTATATTTTCCATGTCCCTCACGGTCCCAATTTCCCATGATTTTACTGGCGGCAGCGTCTCTCATCCAAGATCCATAGAGCTATATATAACTCGTCCACATTAACAAGTTTTCCCTGTTGGTTTTACCTGCTAGTCCAAGCAGAGTAGAGGCTAGCACGCTCTAAGCATGCTGCTAGACCCTATGGCAGTATAGCACATACTTGTTGCATTCGCGGCAGCAGCCTAGTAGTGACTTGTCCATCGTGCTCCTGAGTACGTTCTGCCGCAGAGCTGAATCAGTGAGTTTGCGGTAGAAATGCTCTTGCTGGGTGTGGGCTTGAGGCATAGGTGAAACAGTCGCGCTAACGAGCAGTGCATGGCAAAGTAGCAGCAGGAGTTCAGTACAGATCGCACTCAGCCGCACGCTCGCGCCCGCACGCTTGCTATCCATGCCTGCGACAGAACCGATTGAAATTATTCATCTAAACGCCTTCGTGTTATGTATAGTTTACATATATGTTATGCACCAGTATCGCGAAACACGGTGAGTGGTGAAATTGCTCTGCCTAAAAAGCAGAGGACTGACAAGGAAACTAGGCAACAGTGAATGCGTGTTAGATACGGACTATTGAATCATTAGGGCAGGGGCGTAAATCCGTACCGAGGAGTGGGGGGATGATCGGCGATGCCGGGGGCGAAATTAACCTTGGCTGCCGCAGGCAGGCCCGCGTGCCGTAGGCATGCCAGTGCTAGGGGGGTCTGGGGCATGCCCCCCTGAAAATTTTGAAATATTTAAGCCATTTTCCTGCAATCTGAGGCATACTGTGGGCCATATTCTCATGCATGTCTGATGACACTATCTCAACCCTAGACTCAACCCGACAAGTTAGGATTCAAAATACTTTTCATGACTTTTTAGAGAGCGTACACAGTTAGGTTACTATATAGTAATAACACATGTATTAAAACACAGGTAAGAATTGCAATTTCTCACAATTTCCTGTGTTTTTGTATGTTTGCAACCATACTTTTTGGCTATTCTTTTTTTTTCTCTTTAATTTTTGATTCTTAGGGGGGATATTTGTACAGGCCATCCCCCTCTTTTTCAAGAGCGGGGGGATGCATCCCCCATTTCCCCCGGGATTTACGCCCCTGCATTAGGGGGAGCATTAGGAGACATATGTCCGTTACGAAACGACGGAGAGTTTGTGGCAATTTATCGCAAACATAAGAATAAAACTTTGTTTTTAGCTGTACGCCATTTTTGTTTATTGTGTCGCCATCTATCGGCAACAGACAAAGTTAAACACAATTCTCTCGCATTCGCGACAAGCTGCGTCTTAATGTACACGTGCAATCAACCCACCTAGCTGCGTCTTAATGTACACGTGC
>NW_014577117.1:700987-725740 GCF_000485595.1 Priapulus caudatus | reverse complement strand
GTCCGAGGAATGATTTAGCAAACAGAACAGATGAATATTATATAATAATAATATGTAGATCAAACTGTAACTGGTCTATACTTACATGTACGGAGCCACGTCTTCACAACCGGATACGACTTCCACTCAGTGGTGGGGGAGTCACCATTCCTTGCTGCCTTGTTAATCCACATCGCAGACTTTTTATCAGGCCAGAGAACACACTGGTTGCCCTCCATATCCCACCAGTTTTCTGGGACCACTGCCACTTCATTGCCATCAATTGATTTAGAAAATTCCACTACAAAATACTCGATTGTCCCCATGACCAGATCTTCAGTTCTAGACATACACAACACAAAAATTGCATCATTGATCAATTCAATATAAAAATTCGGAACTTTTTTTTCACTAATTACACTTGTCGCAAAATTAGCAGCAAGTTCTATATTTCTTAAGAATAAGATATTCCTGCTGTACCCAAATACCATGTTTCAAGTTCCTCCACACCTAAAAGTTAGTCTGCCTGTTAGATAGATTTAATGACCAAGGGGGCTGTTCATTCCACGACCCCAACATAGGCGACAATGAATTGTTTCTGAAACCAGGCCTAGTGGAACTGATGAAGAAGGGGGATAAGAACAAATGAAGTCTTATACGGTAACCTCACATACTTGCAAGAAATTTTGGACACACTCTCTGCTTTCAGCCCATTATATGCAAGTCCGACCTTTACAATACCAAGATCTGATGACTTGAGAGGGTACTCAAAGAACTCACGAACAACAGAAAATGGCTCAAAAAGTATGACGGGTTCTGAACTTTCGTCTTGTCCATGATCATTGCAAATGTTCCTAATCAATCCATAATGTCGTCCAATTTTTACGCAATTGTCAGCATCACTAGTGGAGAAGAATAGATTTCCAAACTGAATGGACTCGTACTGAGTAAATGCTCTGTATTGCACTAACATTGGACCGTGTGTGTGTTCCTTCTTGAGAATACAATGTGACTTCTCTGTCTTGTGCCTTCTCGAACGATCAACTGACTTCATCTCAGACAACCGACGAATGACCTGGGGCAACGGCTGGTTTGGCTTTCGCACAATTTTCTTCAATTTACCTAAGAAATTTTCAAAGGGAAATGCTGAGAAGGAATCAAGATTGCCAAATCTGAATACATCAGAAGCTAAATGACAAAGGCCGTGTACATTGTACACCAATTGGTCCACACCATAAAATTCACTCCATTGTTGAACAAACAGGTGTAGGATACTTTGGGAATACTCACAATGGGTTGAAAAATGTAGAGGGCTGGCAAGACAAAATATGGCAACTGCTAAAAGCAAGAAATGGCGATAGCAGGCTTTAGACAATTTTCCCTTCAGCACCACTGTTCCACTGTACAGTATGAATTGGCGAAACTCAGTAGCTTTCCACCTTTGGTATTCTGATAAAGATCGACATTTACGAGGGAATTCCCGAGGAATATATTTCTGACATGCTAGAAGATCATCCGAGATTTGGGAAGCAACGTTAGCACCAATACGACATCCTGTAGCAACAGGCCCCTTAAGCCAACTCCATATGAGACGCTTCACTACTCCAAGGTAAACCAGATGCATGGGATCATGCGGAAATTGTGTCACCATGCCAAGTGATAGCTGGGTTAGTGGTGATACTCCAACATGATGAGTGGGGTTTGACATTTCATTAAATGCAACATCATTCCTTAGAGGTGAAGTGACCTCAGGTAAAGTGACTTTGTTGCAGACCCAAATGCCCTTCTGCTCACACTTGTCACAGCCATAATAGGCATTATGCAGTTTTGTCTGTTTCACAAATGCACGTGCAGGTGCGTCACAAATGAAGCAAGCTATCCCAAGTCTAATGCGATAATTCCCATCCAAACCCCTGATTTTGATCCCCTGATCTTCAATCGTCTTCATTTCAGTGACAAAATCTCTAAGATATTCGTCAACGTTGACAGGCTTCTTATCGCCTGAGTATAATCCAATGACAAATGGATCAGAGACAAAAGGCTTAGCAACTTTCCCTAAAATTGGCCAAAATTGAGTTTTGGAACTTTTAAATAGAGGTAGCCCATCAATATTTACTTGAATTTCAAGACTGTCTTGGATGGGAGTCCATTCACTACCGACGCTGAATTCTGACAGAATACTCTGTATACCTTTTGCAATACCAAAATGATGATATTCCCCACCTTCGATTGGTCTGATTTCATAATACTGAACTGTTTCAAGGAGAGTTCTAGGGTCTTTTGGTAAAGTTGCAAAGTGGGGACGCAGAATAGTAAGAAGGCCCCGCAAGTGACTATGAGGAATTTGGCATTCTGCTGCCCAAGAAGCCAACTCATGAGAGAATTGCTCCTCCTGATATCCATCTGACACTGTGCTTTCACCACCAGCTTCAGAACCACTAGCACTACTATTAGTATCCCCAGACTCAGACCCTGAATGATCATCCTCTGAATTTGAAGGCGAATAATAGTCAAATTCTTCCATGACGTCATTTTCAGAACAGTTATCATTTGCATCAGAGGGAAGTTCATTTACTCCTTCATCGGACAAGCTGTGGACAACTGAAACTGACTGTCCTCCAATATCACCAACATTGAAAGTAGCAGGCATATGGGAATCATCATCACTATCATCAGTTTCACTTTCCACTACATGACTTGGGCCTATAATGCAATGGGCTCCGCTTTCCACTCCATCACGACATACATTTGAATCCTCTTGAATTGATTGAAGGCTATGTTCTACTAAACGCCTACGCTTTCTCCACAGTGACCAACGAGATGAACCTAAATGAGCCTTAGACTTATCCATTATATACTACTATATACTTATAGCCTACTATAGCCTTAAAATAATCTTCAGAATATTAATTTTTTGACTACGAAGTCTCAGCCGCACTAAAACTAATCGCAGCGGGTGAAAATGAAAGCTTGCGAGGATAGATTAGATTTAGATACTAAATTATAATAAACTAGGGTACAGACGCAGGAAAAACAACTGTGGGAAAACCCCAGTGAAAGTTATAAATGCGAAATTACCTTGATTTAACGAGCAAAGTGAGAAAATCTGCAAATTTCACCGTTAATACGAAAATGCGTTCAAATGATGAAAACAATGGCGGCACATGTGGACCGGGCTAAATCATGAGGCTAATCATCACCGGGCTAAATAGTCATAAATGTATGAGTTCGCTATTAAAAAATGCATGAATCAGCTACACCCGTACAATAAATTAGAAAAATATTTTTTCATTATTTTGGGACTACTCAGGATTTATTTTAATAAAATTTGACTTAATTTTAAATACTATAATTATTTTGTGCTGACAATTTTATGCTAACTGGGTCCCACATGAGATCCAGTTGGGCAAGTTTGGGGAAACCACAAATTTGTTGCCCATGTTTACCCATCCAGTCCCCACTGAGGCCCCAGTCAGAACAAAGTTGCCCATTTTTGCCCAGGTGGGACCCACTTAGAACCAACCTTCTATTTTATGGGCCCCATTTGCCCAGCCTCAAACCCATATGGGGCCCAAGTATTTTGCTAGCTGGGTAGGGGCAAATTCTGGATCATGTTCGTCGTCTTCAGTTAGTTCGGGGCATCCAACTTTATGATTTAATGACAAGAAGTGTGAGAATGTCTACTACCGAATCAATATACACTTCCCACGTAAGGACCAGGGGTCCACTATAGTCCACAGCTGCTCGTAAGTAAGAGAAGATTTTCCAATGGTCTTACGTAGGGCTCGTTTTACAAGACCCACAAGTCGTTCATAAAACCCTCCCATCCAGGGAGCTAGTTGAACGATAAAGGACCATTTGATTCCTCGATTTGTCACATAGTTCTTTACATCAGGATCTCTTATTGTGTTCAGCCATAATTTCTCCAACATTGTATTTGAAGCCTTAAAGGGACTACGTCACGAATTTTCCATTGTAAAATTTGTAAAAAAAATTGCCATTTTTTTACATTAAAAGTAAGAANTTCAATGTTTTCTACAGACGACACACCGATTGAGAACTTTTTTCACTCTCTGCACGTTCGTGGGGAATCCAATAGCCATGTCTTATTTTAGAGAGAGTTTGTGACACACCAGAATGCAGTGTCTCTTTGTGGCTATTTTGGATCATCAGAGTTGTGAATGCATCTTTCCTCGGAGAAGTATCGGTGTTCTGGCTGCAGGGTTATTTCAGCATTTCCTAAACGTCCATGACATCTGAGGATCCCTTGCTCATCAGATTGTACACCAAGTTGTCGTTTTATTGGATGGGAAACTTTTTTCCCCTCTCTGAAGAACTCAGGGTAATGTTTTTCCTGAGTACATTTAACCCAGTACCTCTTTGCACAGGTAATCTCCAGGGCTGATAGAGAGTTGACTTCACAAGTTTGTCCTTTGCATTAACACTTAGTTTCATATTCTCACAAAATCGGATAATCCAAGCTGTTACCCTCAGCAATTTTGTCAGCGAGGAGTACCTGGAGACATTGAACAAGTCGTTTTGATTCTGATCTTTTCCTGTAGGGTCCTCCCCAGCCAGGAGACTAGTTTCATAGAGAACCTTCGGTGTGGCGATCTCTTCGTCAACGAGCTTTCTGACCTCTGGGGTAACTTCTGGAACATCCCAGGAAGGCCATTCTGAGTTTGGCTTTTCTAACCACTTCGGTCCTTTCCACCACAACTCGTTTTCGAATAGTTGTTGTGGAGTTGTACCACGTGTTGCCACATCCGCTGGGTTATGTTTCGTACTCACATAACGAAATGTCACGTTCTCCGATTGTTTCATTTCCCGAATTCTGTTTTCAACGAATTTGGTCAATGATTTTGTTGTATTTAGCCATTTTAGCACACACTGAGAGTCTGTCCACAGAACAGATGGCTGTAGTTGAAGTTTCAACTGTCGCTCCACAAACTTCAGGGCACGCACTCCGATCAGGTTAGCTAAGAGTTCTAGTCGTGGCATCGATACATTCTTATTCTTGGGAGCTAGTCGACATTTGGAGTATATCAGGTTTCTAGTCACAGTCTTTGAGCCATCTATGCTGTAGAGATAGACACACACAGCGTAGGCCTTTTGTGAGGCATCACAGAATGCCAGTAACTGCCATTTAATGTCGTTGTTCTTAGCAGTGATTCCTGTGGTACCAATATGTCTGGGGAGCTTACAGTTCAGGTTGCCGAGTGTTTCCACAATTTTCCTCCATTGTGATTGTAATTCCTCAGACACAATATCGTCCCACCCATATTGATGGGTAGAGCTTGGAGAAACAGTTTGGCTATCAGAGTGAGGGGGGTGACATAGCCCAAAGGATCGAATACCGAACTTATTTGTTGAAGTATTTCTTCTTTTTGTCTTCGCAGGAGGTCTGTCTGTCAGAGTGATTGTTTGGTGACAGTGTCATTTCTGACATCCCAACCAATACCTAGCACCTTCATTCCAGTCTCACCGGCTCGATCTCCAGCTGGGATTTGCTGTAAGAAGTGTGGATCATTAGAGTTCCACTCTCTCAAGTTCATAGATGCGTCAGAGAAGATTTCTTTTGCTCTATGATAAAGTTCTACGGCCTCCGTTGAAGATCCAGTTCCACTAATAAGATTGTCGACATAGATGTCATCCTTCATTTTTAGGGCCAGGTCACTGCCATTGTCCTCGAGATGATAGTTGATTGTTGCTCCTAACAAAAGGGGCTAGATATGACCCCAAACGGGATTCGACAAAGCGATGCGATATATTTGTATATTCCTGTCGACCTGGGGTAAGCTTGGATTTTTTAGCCAGATGAAGCGAGTAACATCTCGGTCGGGTTCCTGGAGTTGAACCTGCAAAAATGCCTTTTCGATATCAGCTACTATGGCAGTTTTCTGCAACCGGAACCGCATAAGTAGGCCACACAAGTCTGAGAGTATAACCGGACCTCGATATAAACAATCATTCAGGCTTTTGTCAGATTTTCTAGCACGGGCTGATGCATCGTACACTATTCTGACTTTGGTCGTTGTCTTTGTCGGCGTCACAACGGCATGATGGGGAATATAGTGTTTTCGGGGACCTTCCTTTGCCGCGTCAGTCACCCGCTCTATGATTCCCTTTTGTTCTTGGTCTCGGATAATGGCGGCTTCATCATCTGATGTCGTGATAGGATCTGTTATCCCTATCGTTTCTAGACTCCAGAAATCCTCTATGTTATTCAGGGTTTGGTATGGTACCCTAAACTGAGAGTTCACCTTTCTTTCTGATTGTTCTATATCAGTCGACTGTAGAATCAGGAAGTTAGGCTCAGCTGGTTGACCTTTGGTAAAAGACATGGTCGGTATTCGTCCGGAGAGTATCCACCCAAATTTAGATTCAAGTAGGAAAAGCCCGTCACGAACCTTCATCTTCTTTGTTCCTAGTATGTCACTATAGTAGTCATTTCCAATCAGAACGTCAATTGAAGAAGTACTGTCAGAGTCCGGAACCACATCAGCTAGTTGTAAGTTTTTCAGTTTTTGTTTTAGTTGTTTCACGTCAAGTGCTGATTGTTGGACAGGTCCCGTAATTTGTGGTACTATATTCACATCTATTGTTAGAGATTTGTTGTCGATAAGTTTTAGACTAACTGAAGTTTTGGGTGTCTCCAGAGTTTTTGTTTTCCTTGTTCCAAAGGTAGCGAGAGTAAGATGCTCCACGTCCCCTGTTTTTAGTTTCAATCCATCAGCTACTTTCTTAGTTACGTAACTACGGTGGCTTCCCGAATCCATGAGTACCCGAACTTGCATGGACTGTGTTCCACTAGGATTCTGTACAGCAACACAGGCCGTCTGCATGGTCACCATCTCTCTAGCAGCCAATGCATGCAATAGGCCAGGACTAGCCAGCTCAGCAGTGTCAGACCCTCCACCGAACCTCGTGGGACACAAACTGTTGTGGTGTTGATTCGGAGTTTTACAGTAGTAACAAGGTTTATTCACCTTACAGTCTCTCATGTGATGTTTTTTACTCAGACAAATGAAACAGTGTCCTTTGATTCTTTTCTTCCTGTCATCCACAGTCGTGTACTTGTCACATTCGCTGTTGTAGTGGTCATCATTACAGAAGATACAGGGCCATCGTTTGGTTTTAGTTTCACTAGCATAGAGGGCTTCTGTTGTTGATGGTTGTCTCGGAGCCTGCTGAGGTGATAGTCTCGGAGCATGCTGAGGCCTTCTAAACTTATTAAAGTTATCGTCCACTCGTTCGGTAATTTCTCTGGCAGCTATGTGGTCACCTATGTACTTTCTCAAGAGGGAGGTGGTCCAGACAGTCTCTTGTCCTTTCTTTTCCTCAATGTGGCTCAGTACTGCAGCAGGAACCTTTGACTTTATTATCGCTATTATTGTCCCATGTTCGATTGTCTCACCGAGTGATTCAAGACTTCTGAGATGTTTATCCATGGTGTCCAACATATAGCGTAAGTTCCCTGTCTCATTGGAAATGACAGGAAGTTTCATCATTTTTTCGTAGTGGGATTGTATTATTTTCCCTTTGTTACCAAACCGATCAGTTAAAATGTCCACAGCGTTTTTATAATTAGCATTAGAAAGTTCCATACCCGATATAGCGCGGTAGGCATCACCTTTCAGGACACTTCTCAGGTAGTTAAATTTCTCGACTGGAGCTAAGTCTTCTCTCTTGTGTACTGCTGCTTCATAGGAATCCCAGAAAGAGAACCAGGTCATCACATTTCCATCAAAATGTGGTAGGTAATAGGTAGGAAGTGAAACAGCACTTTTTGGCTTATGAGGAGTCGGCTGTTCAGGATCAGCAGAAGGTTTGGGTGGTGCTGGAGGGACAGCAGACCCTTTCTTTATCTCAGATTCAAGTTGACAGATTAGGTCGCCTGTCTTGAAAGTCAGATCAGTAGCTTCATCGAGGGTAGTTTCACATTTTTGGCTTTCATCTGGGTCAGTTTCGATAGCTATGGTAAGTTTTTCCATGGCCTTTTCAAGGTGTTTTAGCGACGTGTTCAGCAAGTCACGTTGCAGTTCAAGTTTTGAGTTTGACACAACATCGCCATCGGTCGTGGTTTTTAAAAGTTCTTCACTGTCGTTAATTTTTACCGTTACGTTGTTTTTCGCCTTCGTCAGCGACGTCTTGAGGATCTTCATAGACATCTTGACTGCTTTTAGGCCTGTTTGGTCAGGCTCCCGGGTTTCGGCACCAATTTATGTGGCAATTTATCGCAAACATAAGAATAAAACTTTGTTTTTAGCTATACGCCATTTTTGTTTATTGTGTCGCCATCTATCGGCAACAGACAAAGTTAAACACAATTCTCTCGCATTCGCGACAATTATGACTTTTAAATTATCTGTAATGTTGGCATAAAAATACCTTATGTAATATTACGCAGTGCAATAGCATTTACAGTCGAATTAAATCTGACCATTAAAAGTGACTATCAAACCTAACTGATATGATATCATTATGTATACCTGCAGGAATATCGCGTGTGTGTGTTTGTTTCAGTAATTTAGTTGGAGGAGGAAAGTGAGTGAGTATTGGTTATTATATTTACCATTGATTTAGGTTTGGCATTCCACATCAGGACCTTCATATTAGCAAACTGTATGAAAGTATATAAACCCTACCGTGGTGTCTTAATCAACAATTTCCCATCCCATCCATTGCACGTTTGGAGAGATGCCAAATAATCGCTAGTCTCCTGCAGCACCGTCATCGTTTCGATCAAGTTGAAGCCATCGATTGGTGCTTTGTAATCCTTTGCTTGAGGACAGCGGTTGTTTAAGATGTCGAACAATCTGTCGACAGTATAAAAAATGGATAAACGTTAATATTATGAAGATACAAAGTTAATAACGTTTTGGCTTTCAGCTGAAAGAGATTATAATTATTTCCATGCTTGTTTTGTTATTTACTATGTAAAAGCTTACTTCTCACATTCCAAATGTAACAGAAACATTTTGATTACTAGAGCTGCAGTGTAATATATGTGGTTCCAAATAAGTATCTCACAACAGGCCCTTATACTGAAACTGAAAGATAATATATATGAGGATAAAATTTATATCATACCATGTAAACGATACGCTGTCTCGTAACAACCAGTTTAGAACAATTTAACCTACTGATACAAATTATACCTTGATGAAACGAATAGTTGTTTGTAAGGCATCTAAATCACTTGGTAGGGCTTATCCAAGCTCCTGAAAATAGTGCTTTACTACGATAACGTACACTCGAACGTTCCCTATATCCATCCTGAGTGTGGGAAGGGGCACTGCATGCAGTTTGGTTATTGGGTTGCGATTTCTATGCCTCCGCCAAGGGGTTGGCAGGAGGTTATGTTTTCACCGGCGTGTGTTTGTTCGTTTGAGTGTTTGTTCGTTTGTGGGTTTTTAACACCGTTCTTTGTGTACAGACTAACTAAAAAAGTTATGGACGGATTAGACGCTAACTTAGAATTGATTAGATTTTGGTGGTGATCCGGATCCAATTAATTAATTAAATAATTAATAAAATTTTCACGATAGGTCAGAAATGGGGTAACTTAGAATTGATTACATTTTGTTGGTGATCCGGATCCAATTAATTAATTAATTAATTAAATTTTTAGGATATGTCAGAAATGGGGTAACTTAGAATTGATTACATTTTGGTGGTGAATCAGATCCGGATCCAATCAATTAATTAATTAATTAATAAAATTTTGACAGAGAATTCAGCTGCCTTGGCGGAGGTCTGCACTCTCCAAGTGCTCTAGTTTCTCTATTTTGTTGAAGGGAAATTCAGTCGGCACAGAATCTTTTCTATTGACATTTTTACATTTATGTTCTGGTATAGTCACTATATACTAAGGCCGTGGCTACGCGACCGGTTCCAGGCGAGGAGCCGCTATAGGCTACCCCAGAAGGTGCCTTTCTAACAGATCTGAACAGAAAGAAAAACAGCATAAATGATGTATTTTTATATACCTGCAAAAATTGTGAAATATTACTATCTGGAGCATGTATGCCTATTGAAAAGATGAACTGTTAAAACCAATTATTATAATTAAATTGATGATTAGACTTCGATAAAATATCCCTTTGTCTTTACAGAGTCTTATGTCTGGCCGGTTACCGCAACTTTACCTACTGGGTACATAGGAGACTAGGGTGTCGTGTGTGGAGAGTAATACCTTCTTGTGTTGTTGCTGCTATAAGATCTGCTTTCCCAGAGTCAAATGGCCATTATGTAGGATACATGGAAGGGTCTGCTTCAGAAGTTGATGACACCTGGCTGCCATATTGAAAATAAACTCATGCGCAGAAGTTGATGAAATAACTTTTTTATGCAATTGTAATTGTATATAAACGTTTATAAGCAGCAGAGGCAGCACATTGTTTGCACACAATCAACGTTTAATCTAACTCTTCCATAACACTACTTCTACCATACAGTGTCCTGTGGCGCGCGATTAGGTCTGACTTTGGAGGGCAGGGATGCTTCACGATGTTTTTGGGTAGAGCTGGCACAGCTGCATGAAATGGCTCTTCTCCTATGTTTATAACGAAATACATGGTAGTCAGGTTAAAACAAATAGTAACACATATTATAGTACAGATGTAATTCTATGCTGATTTTAAATCACACTAATAACTTGTTTACTTATTCCTAATATATCGTACAGCGGCTACAGCCCCGTGGCATCTCCAGTACAGTAGACAGAATTTCTTGCCGGAAAGAATAGGTCTTCTTTGTGTACTTCGTCTTCAGAACCCACTACTTGCTGGCTTTTCAAAATTCTGCCTCGTGCACCTTGTTGCCATGGCTGTCCTCAGCCTGTGGTCTGCCACTGTTGTAGTTGTGATCTAGGGCTGTTAGTTGGGACCTCGCAAGCATACCTTTTGTAAGTAGTATTAATAACAATGTTAATCCATTTTTTAATTAATAAAAATATTAAGACCAGTATTAATAACATTCATAGTATCCACTTTCATAATTACCTTTGTAATGGCAGTACTGCCGCTTGGGGGCGTACTTGAGATGGAGACTGGTACACCTCAAAACTGACCGGTGTACCCAAACTGCATTAGGTGTGTCATGTCATGAAGCAATCTCTTGTCCATGACGACAATAGTGAGCAGTTTATGTGCCATGGTGAATACGAAGGTTCTAAGACATTTTATCGTTACTCTAGACAATTGCTGTTACTCAAGCAATAACGGTAGGTATCATGAAAGTGGGGAAAACACTAGAAAATTCTCGCGGTACACACTTTAATACCTCAGCGAGTAATGCTACCTTGCTGAGAAGCATTGACAGGACAGTTCGCTTACATGCATGTGAACGAGGGCTGTCATCGTATGGAAAAACCCTTATAAAAGTAAGTAAAGACAAAACATAAAACCATACAAGTGTAGTATATGTGTTATACATGTACGATCTAAAATACTAGGCAACTAGTTTCATGGTGCATTTAGTAGCACAGAGTAGTGGTTTGCCGTACTTGCTTATCTAGTAATAATTTAGTGTTGGTTTGGTCGGGGGCGTGTAGTCCGAATATGTATTATTCAAGAAACTCGTGGTACGTACAGTGGTACATCTCGGTAACCCTCCACACTGGGATGTTTTCCATGGTCCTGTATAATGATGCTCTTGCGTGAGGTTTGATAACTAACGCTTGATAATATTCCCCCAGAGTAGGCCTTTAGTCGTGAAAATAAGTTTTCGACTGCACTACCGTTTACGCGTAGCGGTGACAAAAAATATTCCTGGCCACGTCTGGAGAAGAAGTCCTCGCATAATCCTTTGAAGCCAAACACTGCTATCCTGAGTAGGTCCCAGGTCTACCATGCAATGAAGCGACGCTCCTTTGTTGATGTCGGTTTAAAATCTCCTAAATCTGTTAATCACCATTAGCATGCTTGTTAGGCAGATCTGCCTAAGTTAAATATGTTAATCAAGCAATTCACGTAAGTTAAACATTTTTATGTGGGTGGGAACTGCACCTTTTGTTGACATTACATGTTAAAATTAAAAATCTGTTATCGTGCTGCACATACTGAACAGCAACCTTTTCTCTATAAATATATACGCTTGTATAACATTCAAGTGGTAATTTCGCTAACACTTTTGATTGAAAATGTACCTTCAAGAGCATTACACCACTTCTCGAAGTAGTTGTATCCAGATAAAATGTTGGCGACCACTGGCGATTTGAATCCCAGCACCTTCTCATGGGAAAGGAGTCCTCTTTCAAACATCATGTTGCATGCCGAAAGATACGTGTGGGCAGCCATGACATTGCAGGAATACCATGGTGATAGCATTGGACGAGTGCTTTTACTGCATATGATCGACATGACCATCGTGTTGTAGAAACCCTCTTTGGCACAGATACAGGACCAGATTTCAGTTTCAGTAAGTCTGTAAGAATTTCATAACGATGTGTCGAAACTGTGAAGAACACATAAATTGCCTCGAGGAAGTCAAAAAATCCCACAGCTGCTTGACAGCATTTAGCTGCTGCTTGTCCAACTAGGTTCAGTGAATGTCCAGCACAGGGTATCCAAACTGCATGATTATTTTCAGCTGCCACTTTAGCTTGAAGACCATTGTATCTCCCACTCATTACAGATGCGTTATCATAAGATTGGTGGCCACGACAATTCTGAATGTCAATGTCATGGTCTGCAAGAAATTTCATCAATCCTTCAAACATTTCTTGAGCCTTGTGTTCTTTATTTGGCAAGAACTTCAGAAATCTCTCAACTGGTGTATCATGCTCCATGTATCTGAAGATCAGAGTTAATTGGTCAACATGACCTTCATCAGGTGTGGAATCAAGAGAAACTGAATAGTAGTTTTATGCGTGAAATTATTTCATTCAGAACTTGATCGCCCAGAACTTAGTCTGACAAGTTCTTCACAGATGGTTGAAAACAGATAGTTTGTATGACCACTGCCACGATTTGCATGCTTCTGGATGTGTTGCCTGAGGAAATCATCATATTCTGCCAAGAGCTCTAGTATTCCCAAGAAGTTTCTATTATGAGGGGATCCAATTGATTCATTATCTCCATGAAGAGCTAGGCCTCGTTCACATGCAAATTTAAGAACACTGACCAGTCGCTTTAGAAGACTGTACCAATATTGCTCAATTCGATCCCCTTCTTTTGCAAGTGCAGAGTCTATACGTCCAGCTTTCTTTCCACGACTTGTTGCTGACAAAACTGCTTGAATGTGGTCTTTTGATTTCTCATGAACACCAAGTGGATAACTAGCGTGTTTCCAGTCGCAGAATTCATCATGTGTGAATTGGGATCTTGCAACACCCATTAGCTTGCAAAAGAAGCAGGAGAATCGACCATTTGCTGGTGAAAAACAAAGCCAAGAACGTATCACAACTTTCCCATTTCGATTCTGCCGCTCAAACAGATCTGGTGAACATTTCCGATTGACAATGTCAGTGACATTGTTTGCAACTGTTTGTATTGCTGATTTAGCATCCAAAGACATGCCATCACTATGGTGGAGATCCTCAGGACCTTTCACAGCCCAATAGTCAATTAATTATTTCGTCATATGGTCTGGCCATAAGCTGATGTCATCAACCATAATAGATTCTTGAAGCACTTGCTTTGAAGCAGTGCCTGTGTTCTCGACATTCTGGACCTGGTCATTTGCTACCGTAAACAGGATGTTGCTGCTGTCTCTACAACAGGTGCCCGCTGAGCCTGCTCTGGTTGTACTGAAGTTGTAGGTGAAGCACTGTCTGCTTCTGAAGCTGATGGACGAGTGAAGAATTCAGTCATTCGACGTGTTTTTGCAATTTCTTTAGCTTCTCTGTCAGTACGTTCCTTGGATGCTTTCCTCTTTGCAGCACCACTTTCAAAATTTCGTGGACCTTTGTGCCTGTTCATTCTGTAAGAAAACATATTATTATATATTATAATTTGTGTAATGCGTGTCTCTGCTAAAGAAAATTGACGTTGAGATGGATGCAGGATGATGACATTAGATGTTTGTCTTCCAACGTGTGCTACAGTGCTGAGCAATGAGAATGACAGGAAAAGTTGAAAACAACAGATTATAGCGATCTATGCCTTTACCTTAATGCCCGCCCTTACTGTTACTGCTGCGTGCTGCAAATTCGTTGGTATTACCGGTACATTCTGTGTAACAAAACAATTATGCACTCACTATATATATGGGGTATGAATCTTGTTTTGTTTTTCTACATGCAAAAATACATCTAAATTTTATATACTACACAGTTACTATATTATATACCGTTAAGAAAACGGTAAACAAACCTTGTTTCGATCTATGCCTTCTAGTTTACCTTCTAGTTTTACGATTTTACCTTGAGTATCAAAACTCATAATTTCACGTTCGAATCAACGGTAGAGCATTGTATTCTTTAGTTCACATAAGACTGCGGCAATATAGACTGTTCCTGTTTAATTTATAGGTAGGTAGTGCCTGCCATCAGTTTGAAATCAGAGTAACAAAAACCAATAATCTATCCACGAGCTGACTCGTGGATTCGCGGGGATGCGTTTTGATTGTTCCCACGAGCTGACTCGTGGATCCGCTGGAAACGTGTTAAAAAATTTTTTAAATCAAATATGTGGAGGCCCCTGGTTTGTGGAGGCCCTTGGGCAGCTGCCCACTCTGCCCACTCCTAAATCGGGGGCTGTGTATAAAACACGCACAATAATTTTAACAATTATAGAATACTATTTTGATTCACAACACCGAACTTCAAGAATGAAACTTAAATTAACTACGTCACGAATTTTCTATGGTAAAATTTGTAAAATGTTTGTTGCCATTTTTTACATTAAAAGTAAGTACTAATAATCCACCGGTTATTTGCATTGGACCTGGAAGTAAATTCTATCAAACCAATTCCTTCACCAAGTTCTAGTATAAGGTCTCTAGAAACACCATTTAAAAGTTTTATTTATAGTTTTGTTTATTAAAAGTTTTATTTTTAGTTTTATTTATTAAAAGTTATTTATTTTCTGCCGACTCGCCGGTTTTTCAGAAATCGATATCTCAGCTTAGGAAGCACCTACAGAGCTCAATAACCACTTAAAAGATGATCGGAATAGTCTAATTATGTCAGACGGAGCATGGTTTAGAAGACCCAAAACCTTTACTTTTCGAGAAAATCGTAATTTCTTTATTTTTCATCTTTACGCGAGTAGCTTAAAACCGGAATTTCAACATATATGAACAGAAGACACTTCAATAATCATTCTGAACTAACGATTGATGATATTGTATAAAATACAGTTAATGTCATGAGCTAGATTAGTAGATTGATTCTACTTAGATTTACTTGTCACTTCAAGATTAGAAAAATTCTTTAGAATAAAACACTTTAAACACTTGAAAAGATAGAGAAATAGTGCAAAAGGAGTCGTATCAGAGCGATTACAGATTATATGTTCATCATCAAACTCGGAGAACAATCATCCCCCTCATCTTGAGATTCAAAGTTTTCATCATTATCCTCATCACAATCTTAGTCTTCTTCTTCGTATACACCAGTACTGTTCTCGCAGCATTCGTGATCACAGTCACATGTCAGTACAGAATAACCCATGTTTTCTGCAGCTACATTGGTTGTTTCCACAGCATTTCTTGCAGGCACAAGAAAGTATCTTCTTGATAGCTTCCGGGCAGACGTCTAAATGTCCTTGCACAGGTACCAGCATCCTGCCACATCTTTCCCAGCCGTATTCCTCTGGCTCAAGGCTGTTCCCGAGCGATTGCTGGACCTGATGAAAAATCGTGTTGCTTTTGGGATTAAAAGTTATTTAACGATTGAAGTTAAATCGACCATCTATTTTCTAAAGCAAAAAAGGGAACACCTAAACCATCTGGACCTCACCTGAAGGTAAATCCTCAGAATATGCTGATAAGCAGTAGCAGACGTAGGAGGAAGGTCCTTTAACTGAATAGCCTTCTTCCCATTCAACTTTCTCCTGTAAATCCTGAAATTAATCATGATTAAGATAATTAGATTTAATTATTATAAAGGTTTTAGCAATTTCATTCATAATACTAATAGACTGTTTAATTGAACATAATATATTGCATTCATAAACCAATCTTAATGCAAAGTGTTTACTCAGTACTGTAAATTAAGTACTCGCCAAAGTCTGAGATCCTCGAGTGAATTGTGGACACATTTGGAGTGATATAGGTAGGACGAAATGTAACTCCCCATATGCTCCAGGACATCAAAATCAGGGTGCTCCTCGTAGAATATGCTACATTCCAATACACTGTTGTCTTTGACAATTGCCTTTGCAAGTTTCGTCTTTCCGATGCCGGCAAGTGATGAGACTGTGTCACAGCCTGAAGCGGCATGAATGAACAATATCTGCTCGATCAAGGCATCAGGTCATTTGTCTATCACTTTTCATATATCGACACAGCTATTTGAAGACGGGCGGAACATGTAGATGTTGGGTGTTTTATCCATCACTGCTTTGAAGTAATGGACAAGTAACACTAGCAGATCCGTGTCGTCACCTACCAGAACAGTATTACCATGCTCCACATCTGTAATAGCTTTCAGTACGATATCCAAGTCAGCATCATCAGGACTATGAAACACTCGACTTTTGCAGCACTATCTTCCAATGATTTCACAAGAGCATTCACGAAGTTCTGCTTGTTTCCTGCATTGGACAGGAATACCTGCTATTTGCAGAGAAGCTTCTTGTCGAGGAAGAACTCGAAGGGTAGTGCTTCTACTGGCTGTCTTCTCTGGTGGCAATGATACTTTATTGAGCTTTGGAGATACCCGTCAAACACAATGTGGATCCGAGAGTCACCAAACATATTCCGGATGAAGTAGTGATATCCATCTATTATTGTCTGAAACGCTTCTTTCTTTGTCCATCCAACACGGTGTAGAAGGGCACCACCATCCAATACGATCCTAGCAACATCGCCCTTCAGTAGAGTAACTCCGACTTCAACGTCAAGTGTACACTCTTCTACAAGATACGTTGCTAAGTCTGCCTTTGCTGTCGATCTCATGTAGCCATTAACATCAAAAAGGGGCATCGATAACGAGCATAACTCGTACTCCAAGCACTCCTAGTGTTGCATTGACTTCTTCAGATGATGCGAAGTTGAGAGCACTCTAAAAAAACAGCTGGGGATCGACGTTTATACTCATAGTGGAGTCAGCAACCTTGACCACACTTTTTGAAGGTATTTGAACAGCCAAAGATGTTTTCTTGTTGGTTAGAGTTAGAGGATTTTGCCCTACCATTGACTCAAGAATGAGCAACCCATCATCATAAGCTTTGTGAACATTCTCTTCCTTTGGAGCTTTTATTTTTTTTCATTCATTTCCACCTAAAAATCTTGCTCAAAACTCGCGCGATGTACCAACTGTACGTGTGTTTGCGTGCGTGCGTGCGTGCGTGCGTGTGTGCGTGTGTGTTGTCCGCTCGTGTCCACTATGCCTCCGGACAATTTCGTCCGTTAACGAACAACTTACTAGAGGACGTTAGTGAAACGCGCTACCGCGCTATACGCACTCGCGATCGATCGAGCCCTGTACTTCAATCAAAGGCACCGCTGCCGCGCACATGGCTGGAAAAACGCGGCATGGCTGTGTCAGATTTTCGTGACATCACTGTACACGTGTATATCACATGTCAACAAGAAAACCACGGTATTGAGCTGGTTACGGTATGGTAATTCTAAAATATTACACCGCAATAATATCGCAATACCGGTATACCGCTGCACTGAATACGCGAGTATCGATCGTTACAGCCCTAGATCTCAGCACAAAAGAAACAAACATAAACCGAAGTAAAATTTCTGTTTTATTTCATTTTATTTCCATTTCATATAAATCATAAAACACAACAGTTTGTTACAAATAATCATAACCGGATGGGTGCCGGTCCCGACGTGGTCGTATAAAGGAGGTCGGACTTACTCGTGTAGGGATGAAATTGTTTTCATCAATTTTCTTAAAAAGTAAAGGTTTTGGGTCTTCTAAACCATGCTCCGTCTGACATAATTCGACTATTCTGATCATTTTGAAGTGGTTGTTGAGCTCTGTAGGTGCTTCCTAAGCTGAGATATCGATTTCTAAAAAATCGGCGAGTTGGCAGAAAATAAATCATATTTTTATGTATTCCTTCCAATAGATAGTCTTCAACTTTTAAATGGGATTTCTAGAGCCCTTATACTATAACTTGGTGAAGGAATTGGTTTGATAGAATTTACTTCCAGGTCAAGCACTTTTTTGCCAAAAAACCGGTGGATTATAACGGGACTAAACGTATCGTCAAATTCTTACCTGATAAGATTGTTTCTCAACTAGTTAAAAATCTAAAAAACCGTGACGATTTGATATTATGTTCATGACATTAATTGCTTGCTATGGGCTATGTACGAGTCACGAGTGTATGTTCACATCGAACAATATAGTAAAACAGGAAGTATAATGAAGCAATTTAACCATAAAAAGTGAACAGAATGACATATTTTGTGAAAAAGTGGAAATATATTTTATATTTTTATTATTTACGGTGACGTAATAGAAACATAATTTCTGACTACTTGGTTATTACTTGGTATTAGAACAATCATATTCGCCAGTCTGTTGCGGACTCGAGTAGGTCGATAAGGGATATTTTTTTCTGTGACTCCATCCGCATCATCTGGAATATCATCATCGTTCGTCTCTGGAACGTCACCGCTTACCGCATCTGGTGTGTCTTCCGATTCTAAATCGAGACTAAAGGCGTGAATGACAATTGGTCCTCATTCTCCCTCGACCTTTTTGAAAAATGATGCATTTCTGGTGACCTGGGGCGAGATTCATCAACGTTGCGTAAAGTGTATTGCGTACACAGAGTTTCTACGAAGTACGTACGCAAAGCTCGTAAGCGCGATTCATCAACGCAGCGTAGCACCTGCGTACGCAAATGTTAATGAATTCCAGTGTAAATCCACTACGCCATCGTAGCTGCTGGTTGTTGAGGGGCGTGCTTAGCATAAACCAATCACTGTGCGACACATACCTTATCAACCAAACTGACGCCTCTCTTGTATGTAAACCATATGGCTCTAGCTCTGTCTACAAGAGTGCTGGGGGATGTGATAGTTGTCCTCATTTTCGTTTGTATGATTTGTATGATTGCGTTCAACACTCGATGAAAGCAGCGACACGTACACGTGCGTGCGTGCGTGCGTGCGTGTACACGTACACGTGCGTGCGTGCGTGTACACGTACACGTGCGTGCGTGCGTGTACACGTACACGTGCGTGCATGCGTGTGTACGTACATGTGCGTGCGTGCGTGCGTGTGTGTGCACGTACACGTGCGTGCGTGCGTGTGCACGTACACGTACGTGCGTGTTTGTGCACGTATACGTGCGTGCGTGCTTGTGCACGTACACGTGCGTGTGTGCGTGCGTGCACGTGTGCGTGCGTGCACGTGTGCGTGCGTGTGTGCGCGTGCACGTGCATGCGTGTGCGCGTACACGTGCGTGCGTGTGCACGTACACGGATAACTACGAACTCGCGTATAACGAAAACAATGCCAAGCTATGACAAAAAAACGTCAAATGCGCCGCCTGTCTGTGTAGTATGGTAATTATTTATTTATTTTTAGTTGAGTAGTGCGTGTGCACGTACACGTGCGTACGTGCGTGTGCACGTACAAGTGCATGCGTGTGCACGTACAAATGCATGCGTGCGCACGTACACGTGCGTGCGTGTGCACGTATACGGCTAACTACGAACTCGCTTATAACGAAAACAATGCCAAGCTATGATAAAAGAAGCGTCAAAGATGCCGCCTGTCTCTGTACTGTAGTATGGTAATTAATTATTTATTTTTAGTTGAATAGTGCGCGTGCACGTACACGTGCGTGCGTGCATGTGCACGTGTACGTGCGTGCGTGTGCACGTACACGTGCGTGCGTGTGCACGTACACGGCTAACTACGAACTCGCTTATAAAGAAAACAATGCCAAACTATGACAAAAGAAGCGTCAAATATATTTATTTATTTTAGTTGAGTAGTAATTATGTTTTCTCAATAAAATAATGCATGCTGCGGTATGCTGGAACCAATTGCGGAAATTTTGAGTGGTTTACGGTTCTTCAGCTCGTGTAAAGTTACGCAAAGGTTTACGTAAATTTTAGCTTGATGAATCGCACGTAAAACGGCCTCGCTTGCGTACGCGAAATTGTACGTAAATTTACTAAATAGCTGCGTTGATGAATTGCAACTAAGCAACGTCGATTGCGAACACAAGATTTACGAAAAATATTTTGCGTACGCGAGTTGATGAATCTACCACCTGATGGTCTCCCCTTCGAGCTGTGACGCATGTTCCCTTTTTTGTGTAACTATGTAGGGAGCTGATACGTATGGAGTCGAGAGTTTGTTCTCTCTTCGTGCCCTCACCAATACATAATCTCCTACGCTGACGCTGGTTTCATGTGCCCTGACATCTGCATATGCCTTCATTCTTTGCTTGGCCCTCTCGACCTTTTCACGTACGTCGACTGGTCGTCTGTGGTTTCTTTTCGTACCCTGGTAATTTTGTGCGAATTTCTCTATTGAAAAGCGCCTGGGCCGGTGATGTTCCTGTTGAGCTATGGGGAGTCGCCCTATAGTTTCGCAAAAACTTGTACAGTTCTTGCTTCCAGTTTAAGTTCTCGGTATTGGCCGTTTTCACTGCCTTCCCGATTGTCCTCATGAACCTCTCGACTTAACCGTTGGCTTTCGTCCAAAGCGGGGTAATCTTCCGATGCGTCAAACCCAGGTTGCTCGCAAATTCTCTAAATTCACTACCTTAAAATGGTGGTCCGTTGTCTGTTTTCACTTCTACCAGTATTCCATATTCGGAGAATATTTTATCGAACCTCGGGATCATCGATCTTGCTGTCAGTCTGGTCATGATCTCTACGACTGGAAAGCACGAGTAGTCGTCTATAACTACTAACAAGTAGTCGTCTATAACTACTAACAAGTAGTCGCCACTCGGGAACAATCCACAAAAGTCAACCGAGACATTTGTCCATGGCTTCTCTGGCAACTTTGTCATATGCAATGGTTCTCGTCTCGAATCAGGGGTACTTGCCAAGCATGGAACACACTTCTTGCATGTTTTCTCGACCATATCATTAATTACAGGAAACCATACCTTCTGCCGAAGCAGTTGTTTCGTTTTGACGATACCTTGGTGTATATGTATATATACATACACTTTATGTGCTAGGTTCACAGCGTGTTGTTGTAACGATGCTGGTAGCACCAACCTAGAGTTGTGCATAAGAACACGGCCATCTGGTGTCGAAATAACTGACAACTCGACTTTTATTCGCATGAATGGCTTGGCTTCTGCGTTCCTGAATGGTTCTTTCCATTTTCCAGATGTAATTTTCTGAACGACGTCTTGTAGTATTACGTCCTTTGCGGTTTCTGCTGCAATTTCCTGCACAGTCATGGCCTTTGGGGCGGCATGGCAAGAAAGTTCAAGTATTCTTCCGCGACCGTAGAGTACCTATAGGTTCCTGCTGATGATGTATGATGTCAGGACGTGTAGTCCGCTGGGTTGTCTGTCCCTGGTCTGAACACTGCAGTAAAGTCGTATGGCTGTAGCTGCAATCTCCACGGTTCTATTCTAGCAGACGGCTTGCTCTTCGGATTGTTGAAAATCACTTCTAGCGGTTTGTGATCTGTGGCTAGGGTGTATGTTGGAGATCCACAGAGATAGAGATGAAAATATTCACATCCCCATACTGTCGCAAGAGCCTCCTCCGTTTGTGAGTACCTTTTTTCTACATCTGATAACGCTTTACGAATGTATTGGATTACCTATCCCTTCTGTGTTAGAATCGCTCCCAGTCCTACCGGGCTGGCGTCCACAAGGAGTTTCGTATCCTTGTTAGTGTCAAAGTTTGCCATGGCCTCTTCTGTGATATTCTGCTTCAATTGTTCGAATGCAGTTCTCTCAGCATGACCCCACCTCCACTCTACCTCTTTGTATGTCAATGCACGTAGTGGTGCACTGATCATTGCAAAGTCCGAAATGAATCTCAAGACGTAGTTTGCAAGGCCTAGCAGACTACGTATCGCTGCAGGATTTCGTGGAGCTTCAGCATTCATAATAGCATCGATCTTCTTGGGGTCTGGAGACACACCTTTCTTGGAGAACACATACCCAAAGAACTCTACTTGATTCTTGTTGAACTCACACTTTGACTTATTCAATGTAATGTTCTTTTCACTGAGTCTTTCCATGACTTTCCACAGCCTTTCATCATGGCTTTCTTGGTCCTTTAACCAAACACCAATATATCGTCACTGATGTTCTTTGCTCCATCTAGTTCCTCTAGACAGTTTCGAAGCATCTCTTGGAACTTCTCAGAAGCAGATGAGATTCCGAATATGAGTCTCTTGTACCTTCTCAAACTGATGTGTGTCGTGAATGTCGTGATGTACCGTGACTCTGGGGCTAGCTCCACCTGGTGGTAGCCTGCATTCAGATCCAACTTCGTGAACACTGATGCACAGTTTAAATCAATGAGGATGTCGTCAATTGTTGGTGTTATGTGTCTCTCCCTTTGCACCGCCTGGTTTGATAGTCGACACAAATGCGAATCTCCTCAGGGTTCTTGGGCTTCGGGGCTACCACTATGGGTGATACCCAGGGTGTGGGACCATATATCTTCTCTATAATGTCGAGTTTTTCTAGACGTTCTAGCTCGGCCTCTACCTTTTTACTAAGTCACTTAACACAATGTCACTCTCGATTTGCCTTGATGGCATAGAAAAGCACAAAACAGGATGCGATCTCCTTAGCCCAGCTAACAATATAACGTTGTCACGTTTCACTTACGTTGTGAAAACGTTGTGATACAACGTGGCAACGTTATTTTGTGGACTCCTCTGAACGTTGCCACAACGTTGTCATACAACGTTGTAATGCAACATTCCTGCAACCACGTGTACACGTTCAAAATAATATAAAAATTTTAATTTAATGTTCAATTAAAGCAGAAAAGACATGGGCATGAAAGGTGACATGTACATTATTTCACGGGAACATCAGAGAATTTTACATTTGTTTAAATTGACAATGCCCATCTGTAAGTGCATGAAATGCATAATTTTAGGTTGTAATTTTTTGACATGAAAACCAAGTACATATACATTTAAAATATGTTGCACAACTGATAGAGTTCAAAAAATAAAAATGAACTTTTAAAATAGTTTGACCATTTTTATTTTTGCATTATATATACAATAAAGGCACATTACAATATACAGGTTTTAAATTTGCATTACAAGAGCTACTTTCAACACCTACGTTAACACAATAAATTAGTTTTGAATACTAGTTAGTTATTTTTAATTCGAGTATAGTTTTGTTGTTAGATGCAGGTTAGGGGTCTTTGGTGCTTGTCTGGTATTCAATCTGAATCACTGTCGCGCGCTGAATCGGCCTCCTGGTCCCGACGTTTATGGTTCTGAAACACACAAAGCATGCTAATTATTGTACCAGAAGGCAATGGATATGGCTGTTGAGATGTAGCAGTATGCCATCCACAAATATATTTTTTGATAAAATTACCCATATTGTACAGAACAATCGAATATATATTGCTAGTTTTTGCTACCAAATAATTGCCATACTAGCCATACAAAATATATCAAATAACTCTACAGAATCGAATGCAAAAAAACATGCTAAGAATAATTATATTTGTTATATGGCGATTTGCTATTTTTCCTGTTTCCAAATCACATATATTTTGTAAAAATCTATATTGTTGTGAAATTGAAAAGATTGAACTGACAGAATCGAATATTGTTACAAATAACTTTCTGCAGAATGACACGAAATACTTATTCACTTGAAATGAAGTAGATGGGAAATGAAAAACCATGACAATGTTTTTTTTCTACATTTCACACATCTCAAAATTAAGTACGCCTGTGTACAGACATATGTATGAATAAAAATTTTCCATCATTCTTACCATGTTTTTTTGCTCCTGGTTTGTGTGGTGCATGTTTCAGTGTCTCGGCAATGCACTCTTCAATTTCGAATTATCTGGCCTTATGAGCTATGATGCAGGCTTCTGAATAAAAGCAGACATAATTTAGATCTATGCGATATAATAAACTGGTTATGCACACATAACGTTTAATTAGATAATGGCCAGTATTCTGCCAGACATTATGCCGGGAGAATGGTTAATACCCAGGGTCGAAATTAGCACTGGCTCACCGGCATACGCCAGCAAATTATTTGGAGGGCCGGTAACATTGGCAAAACACCGGCCCTCCGAGCCGGTGGTTTCAGCCATGTTAGCGAGTACCTACATTTTTTAATTTAAAGCATTAATGAGCAAATAGCCTATATTACTGTAGGCGTGTTATTCGCACTACTGCAGTATAAGTTCTGTAATAGACTGATAGAGAGATAAGACAAGACAAGAGTAACGTTCACTAGCGTTTTACTCAATCTCTAATACAATACATGAGGTTTCAGTGTACGACCGAAAGCAAGAGCTTTTACTACATAGCAATCCGTATCACGCACTTACACCTTTCTCAGCGGGTGTCTTGTACCAAGAGCCCCGAGGAGAGGCTGCTCCCCCTATTTATACAGCGCGGCTCGGATCCACGATTGCGTTCCCTTTTCTACATCACCGTCTCGTTTTAGCTCCCTTTCTGGCCAACCGGTTCATACC
>NW_014577117.1:694902-700977 GCF_000485595.1 Priapulus caudatus | reverse complement strand
CGGTCCCGTAAATATAGCCAAGGTGTTATTTCACACTACAGTTTGAAGGGCAGGAAAGGAAAACTGCCCTTAAATAACCTGCTTCTTTGCAAAGTGATGATAAGTATGTATGGTAAATATAGTGTCCTACTATTGATATAAATTACTGTTTAATTGTCAGGCAGTAGTCAGGTAGACATGTAAATACTCATTGCAGATTACTATAAAGTTGCGCCCAAGTGATGCCCGGATTTGCGAGTAAATGTCTGCATGCAAATTGCGCCGCTCCATCTGTTAAAGCTGCCACAGCAATGGATAAAAATTGTTTATCCTTTACCTCTAATTGCACGCGTGCGAGCTGCAAAGCACCACACCATTGTGCGAAAGTTACTTGAAGGGGGCTGGTGCCCCACTGAATTTAGGTATACTCGCTCGCAATTCCGCAGCACGTAACGATTTATCAACATTGCTACCGATACTGTCCAATGACGGCTTTAACGCCTCCCCAAATTCAGATGCAAGCTGCGAAATATCAGATTCATAAGGCATTTGAGGCGGTTCTATGTGCGGCAGTGTAAAGGTGGGATCTACATGGTAATCATTGGGTTGTAATTCAGGCATATCATCATACTGAGAAGCGGACGGTATCGAAGTTGGATCTTCAGGTGTAGTAACTAATGGATCCATTATTATTATTATTATCTCTAACTATCTTCTTAATATTAACTACGCTCGTACGTGTACGTAAAGCACTTTTTGCAAGAAATTTTGTTCAAGATTCTACTACGCCGGAAGATATTAGTACTTACCGATTCACTGTTGAGAGCATGCCGTGTTCGATGCAATGATATGGTATTTTCTATAGTTTCTCCACTCTCGCGTCGCTCGCAAAGGAATACCCAAGTTCGACTGGGTCAGCACCACTTGTAGGCGTGTTATTCGCACTACCGCAGTAGAAGTTTTGTAATAGACTGATAGTGAGATAGGACAAGACAAGAGTAACGTTTACTAGTGTTTTACTCAATCTCTAATACAATACATGAGGTGTCAGTGTACTACCGAAAGCAAGAGCTTTTACTACATAGCAACCCGTATCACGCACTTACACCTTTCTCAGCGGGTGTCTTGTACCAAGAGCCCCGAGGAGAGGCTGCTCCCCCTATTTATACGGCGCGGCTCGGATCCACGATCGCGTTCCTTCTTCTACGTCACCGTCTCGTTTTAGCTCCCTTTCTGGCCAACCGGTCGTACCAAATAAGGTGGGGTGAGGATTGTAATTACTACATTTACACTACCGACTATGGTAGGGTGCGCATTTCCCCTTGGCTCGCATCCATAGTCCGATTCTGGCCCCTGGTGTCATAGGATCGTCTGGTCGGTGTCTAGCTTGTCACAATCCGCAAGCTCGGGGAACCATAGCTGTGGGTTTCGGTTATTGCGTTTCCTCCCGCGCTCTCGGCTCCTTGATCTGGAGTCGGCTCGCAGCCTGTTGTGACATCTCTTCCGACACTGTGGTGGCAAGATTGCGTTTCCTGCATCGCCCTCGCTTTCCCTGGCATGTGAGATTTGCCCGCTTACATTACTGTTTTAGCTGAAGGATATCACGCCATAATTTATCAACATTTTACAAATTTGAAATCGAGAATGCAAGCGTGAAATATGACTTTCAAACTAAATTTGTGATGGCTGGTAAATTATGGTTGAGGGCTGGTAAAAATTGCTGTTACCAGCCCTCTGTGCTGTACTGGTGCAAAAAAAATCTGAGTTTTGTGCCCTGCCTACACATTTTTCCCTATATAAATACGCTTTAGACTGATTTGGCTGCACCAGTAAAGAAGTCCCGCTGTTATCACAATTGCATAGTGCAATGACCTAATGACGATAGCAGAAGCGACACATCCAATGTTTTGACTTCGGTACAGCCTTCAAACCAACACACTTAATATGATACTATTGTAAGCAACAATCATCCATGATCGATTCATACTCTGACAAGTCATGCTTGCAAACTTTGCATACCCATTCATGCACCTGCTGTTTCAGTTGTAATACTTGCATTACAAGATGCCAAGCATCCGTACTAAAGTAATTTCGAACCATGAATATGTCTACGCTCTTGTCAAGGCAGCCTTCATGGTTTTTTTCTGGTCGACATTCTACATGTTTTTCTTCTATAAGCTGCTCATCGTGAATAGCCTTCTCCACTATTTTGTCCTCTACAAACCATGAGAGAATAACTGAAAAAAGTGTTAATTAATTTAATGACAGAATAAAACTACAAAAGAGAATTAGTACATTCCACATATACATGCCACACGCATGAAAGGAAAAGAAAAAGTGATTTAGTACGACTAGAAGAAATTAAGGGGAGTATAGCCTTTCCCAGATATAATACATTACACCTAAAATCGACTATGGCCCCATTTGCACGCAAAAAATCTACCCCTAACACACACGGTCTAGGTAAATCGGCCACTACATGAAAAACAACAGAATATTTGCGTCCCACCATCACAAGCGAGAGTCGAACCGCTCCCAAAACAGATAAATAATGCCCACTAGCCGACAATAGTGTTGAAAATTGCGTATTAACTACTGTTGTGCTGGGTGCGATTGCGTGAATCTACAGGCTGTGGCACGCGCGCTGAAGTTGGAATCAACGGCGGAGCTGGGGTGTAAAGGGTACGAACGGAGGCGGATAATTAAATGCTTGCCGATTAGTGTAAAATCTCTGCTGATCAGCCGATGGCGTCGCAAACGATTTCTGCACAGCTGCTAACATCTGTCTGGGCTCTGATTAAATCACCCAGCTGCGCAAGCTGACGGCAGATTTTGTCATATCCCGAGGCAGTAGCCGCAGAAACCACACGAGAAACCGGCACGCGACTCAACTCGGCATTATCAGCGATTTGATCATTTTCGTCGCTTGTATTTTGTACAAGCGTTTGGCACGAACGCGAGCGCTGGCGAGCTGCCAATTCAGCTTCCACTGTCGCTTGCCGCACGCAAATTTCAACCGCAGCTTCCAGGGTTGACGGATGCGCTTTTATCATCGCGCGCTGTGATGGTACATGTATTAACCCATGTAAATATATATCTAATAAGCGTGCTTGAAATGAAGCTTTATTCCTATGACTATCTGGAAATGCAGCTTCCGATAGTTCGATAAGACGTTGTGCATACGCACGCAGGCTTTCCGAATGGTTCTGCCTAAAATATTTTAACATTGCTTGTGCGCGCGGAATTTCTGCTGGGTTACGGTACTGGCGTCGCAGATTACTATAAAGTTGCGCCCAAGTGATGCCCGGATTTGCGAGTAAATGTCTGCATGCAAATTGCGCCGCTCCATCTGTTAAAGCTGCCACAGCAATGGATAAAAATTGTTTATCCTTTACCTCTAATTGCACGCGTGCGAGCTGCAAAGCACCACACCATTGTGCGAAAGTTACTTGAAGGGGGCTGGTGCCCCACTGAATTTAGGTATACTCGCTCGCAATTCCGCAGCACGTAACGATCGATCTACATTTCTACCGATACTATCTAAAGACTGTTTTAACGCCTCCCCAAATACAGACGCAAGCTGCGTAATAGTATATGTCATTTCAGGCGGTGCAACGTTTGGCGGCCTAAAAGTGGGATTTACATGATAATCTTGGGGTTGTAATACAGGCATACCTTCATACGGAGATGTCGACGGTATCGAGATTGGATTCCCGGGTGTACTAACTAACGGATCCATAATTATTATTATTATCTCTAACTACCTTCTTAATATTAACTACGCTCGTACGTGTACGTAAAGGACTTTTCGCAAGAAATTTTGTTCAAGATTCTACTACGCCGGAAGATATTAGTACTTACCGATTCACTGTTGAGAGCATGCTGTGTTCGATGCAATGATACGGTATTTTCTATAGTTTCTCCACTCTGGCGTCATTCGCAAAGGAATACCCAAGTTCGACTGGGTCAGCACCACTTGTAGGCGTGTTATTCGCACTACCGCAGTAGAAGTATTGTAATAGACTGATAGTGAGATAGGACAAGACAAGAGTAACGTTTACTAGTGTTTTACTCAATCTCTAATACAATACATGAGGTCTCAGTGTACTACCGAAAGCAAGAGCTTTTACTACATAGCAACCCGTATCACGCACTTACACCTTTCTCAGCGGGTGTCTTGTACCAAGAGCCCCGAGGAGAGGCGTGGCTCACCCTAGTTGATACAGGGGCGGCGGCGTCGGATGCACACGGATCGCAGTTCCCATTGTGTCACATCACGACGTCAGGTCGTGTTACCCGCGGTGGTGCGCGCAAAGGCGGCGGGTTCGAATACCAAATAAGGTGGGCGTGAGGGATTGTAAATTGACTGACATTATACACTCACGAGACTCATAGGAGCGTGCGCATTTCCGCGCTTGGGCTGCGCATACCATAAGGATCCCGAATTCTCTGGCCCAGCTGGTGTCATAGGATCATCGTGGTCGGTGTCTAGTGTTTGATCAGCACTGGCCGCAAGACACCTCGGGGAAATCCGATAGCTGTGGTCTTCGGTTGCATTGCGTCTTCCTGCCCGCCCAGTCGCGTCCAACCCAGCTCGCCGTTCCGCCTTTGATCTCGGAGTCGAGCTGCGCAAGCTGTTTTGGACATCTCTTCGGACACCTGGGGCTGGGCAAGAATTGCGTTTCCCTGCATCGCCCTCAACGCTATTCCTGGCGTGTGAGATTTGCCCGCCTTACATTTACTGTTTAGCTGAAGGGATATCAACGCCCTAATTTATCAACATTTTACAAATTCTGAAATCGAAGAAACATGCAAAGCGTGAAAAGATCGTACACTTTCAAACCTAAATTTGCTTGATAGGCCAAGGGTAAAGTTATGGTTGAGGGCTGCGTAAAAATTGCTCTGTGTCAGCCAGCCCTCTGTCGCTGCGCTGCAAAAAAAAAAATCTGAGTTTTGTGCCCTGCCTACACATTTTTCCCTATATAAATAATGAGTATTTACATGTCTACCTGACTACTGCCTGACAATTAAACAGTAATTTATATCAATAGTAGGACACTATATTTACCATACATTATCATCACTTTGCAAAGAAGCAGGTTATTTAAGGGCAGTTTTCCTTTCCTGCCCTTCAAACTGTAGTGTGAAATAACACCTTGGCTATATTTACGGTACCGTAAATACATTTATTTTGTCTGTATTTACGGAAATCCCATCATGCAAAGCGCTGCGGAGAAGTGCAGCCCCAACATGTTTACATCCGCGCATGGGAAACTACCTCGAAAGTGTACTGTTTTTGTGACTAATCAACTTAGATTTACTCGTCCTGCTATATGCAAGCACACAGAAGAATGATCTTGGGCTTGTTTTAAAGGACAGAAATATTTATCACACAAATATATTACAGCAAATGTACAACCTGTGCCAGTAGAGAAGTTGAGATCAAATCCTAGTGATCCACTGCTATCACAAATGCATAGTGCAATGACTCTTTCCAAACTAGCAAAACTGAGGAATCGCTGGTAAAAACAAAATGTTATCATACAAATATATTACAGAAAATGTACAACTCAAGCTTTAGACTGATTTGGCTGCACCAGTAAAGAAGTCCCGCTGTTATCACAATTGCATAGTGCAATGACCTAATGACGATAGCAGAAGCGACACATCCAATGTTTTGACTTCGGTACAGCCTTCAAACCAACACACTTAATATGATACCATTGTAAGCAACAATCACCCATGATCGATTCATACTCTGACAAGTCATGCTTGCAGACTTTGCATATCCATTCATGCACCTGCTGTTTCAGTTGTAATACTTGCATTACAAGATGCCAAGCATCCGTACTAAAGTAATTTCGAACCATGATTTTTTTTCGGTTTTTTTCAGGGCGGCTTTCTTGTTTTTTTCTGGTTGACATTCTACATGTTTTTCTTCTATAAGCTGCTCATCGTGAATAGCCTTCTCCACTATTTTGTCCTCTACAAACCATGAGAGAATAACTGAAAAAAGTGTTAATTAATTTAATGACAGAATAAAACTACAAAAGAGAATTAGTACATTCCACATATACATGCCACACGCATGAAAGG
>NW_014577117.1:669866-691812 GCF_000485595.1 Priapulus caudatus | reverse complement strand
CCGACTGTTGTAGAGGTATCATTTCCTGCCTTTCGCGAAAAGGAGCCTGTTAGGTTTTTCGAGCGGAACAAGGCACGGCGTGCTAGACCGGCAAGCAAGGTCGCAGATGCTGATACTGGAGACTTAGATGAGATAAAGTGGGAACGCGATTGAAATTATATGAGCCACGTCATCTCTGAATAATTCTCATGGAATGGGCCCAAATCAGACCAACATCAAAAGGCTGGAGCACACTGACTTGTGGTGTGCAGGCCAATACAAATAAAACCAATTGCCTGTTCCTTGGCCCATTCAATGAGACTTTAGAGAAATGTTGGATTTGTGCCCATCATACCCGGAGTCACTAGCAATGCACTTATGGTTCCTCACGGAGATCAGACGCTGAACAGAAACTTCAGACAGTGTTCATCCAGAGTGATTTTGGAAAATCACAGAATGGTGAACCAGCGCGCGGAGTTGAACACGAGTACATCATAGCTTGCCTGTGTGCTGCCGCTCCAGTCAACTCGACACGCATCGCGTCTTGCCAGTCGGGACAATGACAGTAGGGCGGGTATGCATCTGGCCAACTGCATTTGCACATCCATAGAACAGGTTTACCTGTGGTTCGGTTGTCCCGAGGTACAGCACTGGTACCGTTCAGCTGCTAGTGACATATATGGGTGGTTTATGATCGCAGTCGAAAGGCCACTTCTCATCAATATTATAAATTCTCTGCAGGCTTCTCAGTGAGATTGGTACTTCAAATAATATGCCTCCAAAGTATCAAACTACTGACTCCACACAAGTCCTCCGATCGTTGACGACGCCGATGTGGCTCTCTGACAGTGCCAGCCCTCTTGGTTTCTTGAGGTCCAATTCTCTCCGGCCATCTGTTCATGAAATGGTGGATAAGAATCCATTGGGAAAGCTCGAGGCGAGATGCTCTTATCACGTTTTTCGCCAAATCATATCTGCATAAATCACTGGCAATGTTCAAAACCTCAGCCCGACTATTATCTGAACCCACGGCTGGCCGAAAACTTTCAGGTGGTCACACAGTCGGACCTACATTCCTCTTTTCTGGTGAACAGTCCGGGTGCGTGGTCGCAGCATGCAGTGGGGTGATCAATATTCCACTTCTGGCCTCTTTACCCTGTCCACGCAATGTGGACTCTGGTACGCCTAAAGATCTCGCCAGCTCTTTTAATAGCCATTCGGTCTTCACATGACTGCTCGGGCGTAAGCCTTTCGTCACGCAAGTTATCACGGTGGAAATATCTTGTGCCGATAAACTTGGTTGTGGGTTTCGGAAATAGAATGGACATGAAAAAAAAATTTTATTCATTTGAACGCTTCAGACATGATTTTTTTTCAATTTAACATTTTAGTATTTAGTTATTTATCAATTAGGCTTTCATCTATATTTATATTTCAAATTATTTATTTTGCATTTGAGCAGTTAATGATCATCTAGTAATTAGTTGTATTTTTTGAATTATTTATTTGTTATTTTATCAGAATATTGTTTTGGTTCAATAATCAATCATTGCCTTGTTTTTTATATATATAGTTGATCATGAATTATTTGTGTTTATCTTTTTGCTTCTCCAACAATGCAATTCATTTCATATTTTATCTTATATAATGTTTGAACATAAATGTTGACAAACAGGCAACATAACTTTATAAGTGTATAGAAATTGGTATTTTGCGTCTACAGGCACCTACATGTAAATGGTATGCTTGTTTCATTCATTCGACGTTATTGTAATTTGGTGTATAAGAAATCGTTTCGGTTTCATTCATATCCGTAATTTTTGGTCACCCGGGAATCATTCTCGATCACCGTGACCGCAAGCTGTCCTATGGATACGGAAGGATGAGATGCGGCGTTCAAGAGTGAATTTTTCCGAGCCGTATTTCTTTTTCTGCAGACTTTTTATAAATGGACAAAAATGGACTTAGTGGGCAGGGGGTATTTATGTATCTTTTGGAAAAACATCAGTAAAATCTTACCTTTTTCAACTTGATACGAAGCATTTTAGTTCAGATAGTCGTGACTGTGTCTGGTCTGTCAAATCTTCCGGGTTGTGACGTCACCATCCGAAAATCTCGCGAGACATTCCATTTTCAAGATGGGGGCGCGGAAACAGATGAGCGCGGAATAAGATGACGGTACGATATCAACTTTCCTTCATAAAAATCTATGTAAAAACTAACGCCGAACGCTCCCGCACTCGCCGCTGCGAGTGTGCTGTGGACGCTATGATGATAATATATATAGAGAAGGTAGGAAACTCCGTTTGCGCAATTTGCGACGATCACTCCTCGATTCTTTCACATTTCACAAACTTGTCAGGCACCTACCACCTCCATCTTGGGTTCGTTCTGCCCTCTATAGTCCACTGAACAAAAATATGTAACTACCGTGGCCGAGAAGTGCCGCCTTGCTTTGTAATGTGACTTCAAACTCAGAAGTCCCGCCGTTTGTGCTGATTCATCAAAAATGTATACGATTCACGATTCCAATCGGCCCCGGTAGTCGAGGGGGCGCCGCGGAGCGCGATTGGCTGCAGGCGGGACGCGTCATAAGCAGCTGTTGTCACTGCGATACGTAATTTGTTTACTTGGATACCAGGATACTCCTGTGGTCTGGGCGTGACTGCTTTTGGTCATTATTGGTAACATTTCTTTATTTAATAACAGTATTATATTGAAAAGCATTGTTAAGAAGTAGGTGTCATATGCGAAACTGGCTATGCCACGCATAACTAAATTCGTTAAATACTAAAATAGCATACATTAGCATTGAACTGTTGACTGTTGTGCGTTCGTGAGCTGCTAGGCTATTCTTCGAATCTTTGTGTACAAACTTGGCTACCCACTCGCTTGAAAAGGAGTCAGGCAAAAACGTAAATGTTTTTAAACGTATATTATTAGTTCGTTAGAACGTAAATTTGTTAAATACTAAAATAGCATAGATTAGCATTGATCTGTTTTGCGTTCGTGAGCTATAGGCTATTCTTCGAATCTTTGTTTTAACGAATTAAGCTATGCATTCATGGCTTAAAATAAATAGCATAGCGTCAATGTTTTGCGTTCGTGAGCTAATTATATATTCTTTGTGTACAAACTCGTACTACCCACTCGCTTAATTTGCAAAGGAGTCAGGCAAAACGTAAACGTTTATGAACGTATAATTAGTAGAGAAGGAATAACTATTTTCGTCAAAAACTGGCGTACAACGAGTGACTACAAAAAAGTAGCACTCGTTGTAATAGCAGTTCTTGTTCTATGAAAACATACAAGCCACGCATAGCTAAATTCGTTCAAAGGCCAAATATGTCACAGCTCACAGATGAGCAGGAAAGGTGTCTTTTGCTGGCAAGTGAAGGCCATAATATGCTTATAGCAGGACAGGCAGGAACAGGGAAAACATTTCTGTTGAAGCATATAATTAGGACAATAAAATCAAATGATAAAAAGTGTGCGGTGTTAAGTACAACTGGTCTGGCTGCAGCGAATTACTCTGAGTTTGAAGGCACTACTCTGCACAGGTGGTCAGGGATTCGTGATGGTAGGCATTCACCAGATGATTTGGTAAACCTGATAAGAAATGATGTCAATTATGAAAAATGCAAAGAAAACATTTTGTCAGTAGAAGTTCTAGTGCTGGATGAAATTTCAATGCTCAGCTATAAATGTTTTGAAACGTTCGAAAAAATCTGCAGAGCCATCAGGAACACATCCTCAGCCTTTGGTGGCATACAGTTAATAGCAGCAGGTGACTTTTATCAACTACCACCGGTACCAAACCAAGAAATTGGCGACAATGGTGACTACTGTTTTAACAGTCAGGTTTTCATTTCGACCTTTGTCCACATCATTCAACTTCAGAACGTGTTAAGACAGACCGAACCTCAGCTGATTAAAGCAGTTAATGAACTATCTCGCGGCACTGCTACACAAGAAACAAATGAACTATTGAAGTCTCTATGCAGACCACTGATTTCACTTACAACGCCAGTTCACCTGTTTGCTAGGAACATTGATGCAGACCTTCACAACTGAGATGAGCTGGCAAAACTCTCTGGAAATCCAAAAACTTTTACGGCAACAGATTCTGGAGACACCAAACTGCTCAAACGCTGTAGGACACCAAATCATGTTACACTGAAGGAAGGAGCACCAGTAATTTTGACGGCAAATTTATCGGATCAGCTTGTAAATGGCCTGCGAGGTACCGTTGAGAACATACAAGGTGACTGTCCCACTGTGAAATTTTTGGTTAAAAACAAAGAAGTTCTTCACTGCATACCTCCATCTAATTTCAAAATCTTCTGCAAGCAGGCAAACAGAGACGTGGCATGTCGAACCCAAATTCCCTTGAGGTTAGCGTATGCTTTAACAATACATAAATGCCAAGGCATGACCATGGACAGCCTGGTGGTTAATTGCAAGCACATCCACAATCCAGGGCAACTCGGTGTTGCAGTAGGAAGGGGAACGAACCTGGCTGGCATTTGTGTTATTGGCTACAAACCGATTCATGCTCCGAAACATCCTGCTTTCATCAACAAATTTTACGATGAACTGAAATGCACTGCCACTACAGCTGATAAGCAGTGTTGCTCTTTCCATATAGAAGAAACCAAAACACCGAGAGAATATTACCAGGAAAATAGTTTGGACTCTTCCTTTTCCAAAGAAGAGATGCTCCTCATTGACAGCATGTTGACGGAATCAGCATCAAATGTCACAGATGTATGCAATGTCAATGTTGCGGTAGACAGCCACCAAGCTACAGCTGCCAAGCTGCAAATACCGTATACTTGCCCACTTTCGGCCACTGAGTTGCTGGAGAAAATTCATACGGTTGGAATAACCGATAAACAGCAAAACATCAACAGTATCTGTGACTACCTTACGCAGGATGAGCTGCAGCAGCTTGTACAGCAATATCTCACTGCCATCTGGACACAGCTATGTCGCATTGTGGCCAAAAGTATGCCACCTGGTCAATATTGCTTCCCACACTTTCACTCAGTACTTTGGCGAATTCCATTCTTATCTTCAGAGTGAACATTTCAAAACTGTAACTGGAGCACTCATGAAAACACATATTGTTGATGATGTCCATCTGTCATTTGGCGCTAAAGCTGTTACACTAGTTGGACAGCAGCTTATCGAAAAATGCACTCAGCACGTTCTGACTGATCAGCGGAAAAGTGCCTTTCAACAAGCAACAGGGGATGTTATTGCTAGATCAGCAGGTTTCGGAAAAATTAGGTATGTGGGTGGTCGCTGCATTGCAAAAGTGAAAGCCAGGCATGCAAGTGTGGTTTGTAACCTCATGCATTCAGAAAACAGGGAAAAATCACTGCGCAGAAATTTTGCAAGACAGAAAATGCACCTCCTAGATTCCTTAACAACCAGCTATACTGACCTCATCAGCAACAGCAGATACATATCAACATTAGATGAGACTGAACGGAAACAAAACGTTAGACATGGCCTCAGTAACATCACAGATGACTGTTTTCAGTTTTTCATGCTGCTTGACCAGTGCCGAAGAAATGTCGAGACTCCTGAAATGCTGAATGTTGTAAAACACGACATCATTGAAGTTGTAGAAAATCACCTTCTGAATGAGGCACAAATTATGGCATCTTGGTGCAGTCTTTTCACCGACTGCCACTTTGGAGAGGCAACAACATCGTCTCTAGGTAAAGACGACAGCATTTCTGACACACAACTTTTCCTACACAACTTGTTAGACATCATCCCTGCTGTCAGCGAGGTTAGAAAGGAAGTCATTCAATCGTTCACCATGGTCGCTAGCAATTACTTTCGAAATGCCACAATACAGGCATATGGCAGGAAAAAAACTGAGGCACATCGGCGACAAATTCGAATTCACAGGCAAAGGTCGGCAGAACAGTCTAAGAAAATTTCGTTTGAAAAAATATGCGAAGATGAGTCTTGCAATCGCCTGCAGACTCATTTGTACTTACAAAATTGCGTTCGTGAAAACAATAGCTACTTCTCTGGTCGAACCTACACCAAAAATGATTTGAAAAGGTTTGCAGCAGCCTACAACATCCGTTGGTCTCAGAAGCTATCAAAGGAAGCCATTGCACACATGGTAAATCAGGCAATACAAACAAATGAGACCATGCCAAATCCTACACATTTCACTGCATCTGGCGGTGAACCTTCCGTACAGGTTCCTGTCACTTCAACTAGCATAGGTCCACAGCATCCACCCGCTAAGAAAAAACGGCAAGCACTTGCAAGTAAGAAACCCAAAAGCAAACGTAAATTCAAGAAAACGGATGAACGACAAGAAAATGTAGAAGAAAATGTGCGGTTAATGTGTCCATTATGTGATTCGCAGGTACATGATATTGATGAGGAATCAATAAGATGTGATTCTTGTTTGCGGTGGATCCACAGGTTGTGTGCAGAAAATATTGCAAGTGATGCACAGTGGCAGCTTCAGTCTGCAACAGATGATAAATAGTTGTGTGAGGTGTGTGCAAGAAGAAATAGAGAGTGAACAACTAGAGTGCTATCTTGCAGTCTATGCAATGTAGACTTTATGAAACGAAACTACTGAAAAAAGTGTTAATTAATTTAATGACAGAATAAAACTACAAAAGAGAATTAGTACATTCCACATATACATGCCACACGCATGAAAGGAAAATTTTGTATGCAATCTGTTTTGAGTAGGATGTCACTCCGAATTAACAAACATTTATTATTATTCTATCTAGCAAAATCACAAGAGTAAGTTCTCAAACTCCCTAAAAATTCTTATATCCCCCCCCCAAAAACACATTCTAGATTTATTTTAACCTATATTAATTGAAAAACTGATGAGATAAAAAAAACTTACTTTTCTCTTTTTCCAACCCTGATTTCTTGACAAATGAGTCGGGCTTTTTACTTGACCCACTTTTTTAGGAATGCCAATGGTCGTCAATCCAGCTCCCCGCTTTGGCCGCCCTCTTTTAAGCATTTTTGGTGGCATTTTTATGCACCTGATGTTCAGACCTGCAAAAACAAATAAGTAACGCACCATTAGGAGGGGTAGAAATTATGTTGATAATTCACAGGCCAGCCAGGCCTGTAGAAAAGGGATTTTACAGGCCCGCATTTTTACATAACCAAATATTATTTGTTAACCGAAGATATGATATGAAAAGCCGGGCTGATTTCGATGTAAATGTATAAATTAATTGGACCACCTCATTAGTGCAGATGACAGCTGTTATCGATTAGAATCGCCATGCTTCAAAGTGAAGATTACACGCAGTACCTCGGTTGCTGTTGTGCACAACTTGACATAAGTGAGCTATAGTGTATAACCCTGAGGTTTGTTAAAATGTAACCATAACACGAAAGTGAAACAGAAACAGAAACATGCATTTTAGCAATGCACAGTGTCTTGCAAATAAACCCGAATGGCTGCTCGAGTGTGAGCATTGAATTTCTTGTCTGAGTATTAATCTGGTTAACACTCGAGGCACCACAAATTGTTCAGAAAACTCTAACACAGGTTGCAGGTGTACACAGAAACGTCTTTCTTTTAATGCTCTAGGCATAACCACATACATCGACACAAGCGTTTCCAGTCACATACTATATCAACTGCGTATAGAGTACTTATGCAGTAAACAGTGTACACAGTATACACGTAGACAGTATACAGTGTACACAGTAAGTGAGGTTCGTCCAAGTATTTAAGCTCGAATCGACTAGTGCGACGCGCGATACATACACCATTGTGATTAGAAACAACTAGAGTCATACCATCAGTCCAAGTAATGATGTAATCAATAACTATACGGACGTATAATACGTACACATTGACGTGCGTGGGTTGCCGATACACTGGTCGTCTTGCGTGTGTTATCACTCAAGTTCAGTAACATTGGCAGTGATGTAGACAGTGCAGAAAGATGGCGAGCTCACACTAGATGGTGAGGGTCACGGGGAGGGTCTCATTGCTTCTGGCACACACCTCAGAACAATCCATTCTTATCACTGCGTTGGTCAGACGTGAAGCTGCCACTGGGGCATCACTACTGCAATATTTTCTGGACACACAACCTGGTGGATCAGGCCGCAAACAGAAAAGAAGATCGACAGTCTATTGATTCCTCATTACAATCTATCAATACGTACCTGCGAATCCACATAAGGACACATTAACCGCACATTTTCTTCACTTTTCTTGCTCGTTCCCCTACACCATATACGCGCGGACCAGCCGTTTGTTCTGGATTTACGTTTGCTTTGCGGTTGCGATAGTACTTGCCAAGCTGTTGACCGGGATTTTTTTCTTGACGGAGTGATGCGTGGACGGCGTACTGCCCTACGTCTGCAAGTCCGCCCAGTGGCAATCCTTTACGGAGGTTCACCCGCCAGACTCTGCAGGCGGAATGTGTCAGGATTCTGGCATGGATTTCTCATATTGATTTGTTATTAGCCGGATATATAGCCATCGGTGCTGGCAATGGGTTCCTTTGATAGGCTTCTGAGACCAATTCGGATGTTGTAGGCCGCTCGCAGAACCTCTGTTCAAATCATCTTCGTGATTGCTAGGTTTCGACCTGAGAGAAGTAGCTTTTGTGTTTCACAGATAAGCGGCAAATCTTGAGCAGTTTAGTGTAAAGTACAAATTGAGTACTGGCTAGGTGCGATATTTGCAAGACTACATCTTCGCATATTTGTGTTTTACAAACAGAAATTTTCTTTAAGACTGTTCTGCGACCTTTGCTGTGAATTTCGAATACTGTGTCGCCGGATGGTGCCCTCCAGTTTTTTCCCTACCATAGGCCTGTATTGTGGCTTATCGAAAATAGTTGCTTCGACCATGGTGAAGCGATTGAATCGACTTTCGCTTTCATAAACCTCCGCTGACAGCGAGGCATATGTCTAACAATTGTGTATGGAATAAGTTGTGTGCAGAAATGCTGGTCGTTCTTTAGCCTAGGAGACGATGTTGTTGCCTCTCCAAAATGTGGCAGTCGGTGATAAACGACTGTCACAACAGATGCATAGATTTGGCCTCATTCAGACAGGTGAGTTTGTTCTACAACTCAATGATGTCGTGTTTTACCACACAGTTCAGGCATTTGCAGGAGTCTCGAAACATTTTTTTCGAGCACGGTCAGAAGACGCCAAGCATGGAAAAAACTGAAGAAGTAACAGTCAATCTGTAATGTTATTTTGACTCGAGGCCCAAATGCTAACGTTTTTGTTTCCGTTCAGTCCATCTAATGATTGATAATGTTCTGCGTTACGGGCCGCTGATGAGTGTCAAGTATATGCTGTTGTTTTAAAAGAATCCTAGAGGTTGCATTTTCTGCTCTTGCACAACTTTCTCGCGCAGACCTGAATTTCCACACTGTTTTCGTGAATGCATGAAGGTATCACACAAACCACACCTTAGACATTGCCTGGCTCTTTCTCTTTTTGCAATGCAAGGCGGACCGCACCCCATAACGCTACATATTTTCCCGAAACCTGCTCGATCCCGACGCAATATACACCCCTGTTCTTGTGCAACAGGCAACTCCTTTCCGATGATCAGTCAGAACGTGCTGAGTGCATTTGTTCGATAGCTTGCTGTCCCAACTAGTGTAAGAGGCTTTAGCCGCTAAACAAATGACAGATGGACAATCATCAGCAATGATTGCTTGTCAGAGTGCCCAGTTAGCAGTTTTGAAATGTTCACTCTCGAGAGATAGAAGGAATGGAATTCGCCCTAAATAACTGAGTGAAAGTGGTGGTGAAGTCAATATTGACACCCAGCGTTGGTATATTTTTGCCACAATGCCACATCATGCTGCTGTCCAGCATGGCAGTATACAGCATATTGCTGTACAAGGCTGCTGCACGCTCATGCTTGCGTAAGGATAGTCACAGATACTGTGATGTTCTTGCTGTATCATCGATTATCCAACCGCGGTAAGGAATTTTTCTCGACTCAGCACCATTCAGTGGCCGCCAAAGTGGGAAAGCTATAATAGTAACGGATTTGCCAGGCTTCGCAGCATGTACCGCTTGGTGGCGTGGTCTCACCGCAACATTGCACATCCGCAACATCTGTGGACATTTTGATGCTGCAATTCCGTTCAACAATGCTGTCAATGACCACGGGAGCATCTCTTCTTCGGAAAAGGAAGAGTCCCAAACTATTTCGCTGTGAATATTCTCCCTCGGTGTTTGGTTTCTTCTATATGGGAAAAGGCAACACTGCTTATCCAGCTGTAGTGGCACGTGCATTTCAAGTTCACTCGAAAATTTTATTGATGAAAGGCAGGATGTTTCGGAGCCTGCAATCGGTTTTGTAAGCCAATAACACAAAATGCCGACGCCGTGCGTATCGTAACCCTTCCCAACTGCGCACGCAGCCGATCTGCCAGCCGGCCTGGATTGTGGCATGGCTTGCAATTAACCACCAGCGGCTGTCCTGGTCATGCCCTTGCATTATGTATTCGTTAAAGGCATTACGGCCTAACCTCAAGGGAATTGCGTCATCGACATCCACGCTCTCTGTTGCTGCCTTGCCAAGAAGATTTCTGAAATTAGTATGGAGGTAGCTCATGTGAAGAACTTCTTTGTTTTTAAGCCCAAAAATTTTCACAGCCCGACCAGTGCACCTTGTACCTGTTCTCCAACCGGTACTCCCTAGTGGGTCACACGACGTCTTCTCTCAGACGTCCTTCGATCTCTCCGTTTCTTGTCATCACCCAGACGCACGTCTATCAGAATGACTGGCAAAAACGACGTTTATAACGAGTCGTCTTATCCATCTGATGCTATTACAATCGCTGTTGCAAGTAATCTGACGGCTCTATTAGACGTTTTTCCATCTGCAATGTGTTAGAACCCGTCTCGAGTATTGACCATCACTATACGACACGTCCTTCCATTGATGTAATAACATCATAGTAGCCAGTATTGGACGTCCACACACTCTTTCATTATGATCGTCTAACCAGCGTTAGGCCTCATGCTGACGCTCTCATTAGAAAGCCGTCTTCTCGATTCAGGTTGTTTCTTGGCTCATTCCCATGAAAACGAGTGTCTTAGACATGAGACGCAAGAACGAACGCTTTATCTATACCGATTTCCATTGATGTACTAAATCGTTCTGCAGCGCTAAGCTTGACCGTTTATTTCAGACAGTACTTTCCATTAAGAACTGTCTAGAACACACGTCTCGTAGTATTGACGCTCTCTATTAGAGCGTCTTTCCCAATTGATGTCCTAAATCACTTTGGAGAGACTTGACATCCTATTTCAAAGCATATGTGTCATTATACCTTGTATAACTATGAACTATTTTTTTGCCACACTGCATCACATATATTATTTTCACGAATCATCACTTTCACACACTGGTGATGACATGTGAGCTCGACTAGCCACTATAATTGGCTTCAAGCCTATCGCCATCGGCATCCAAAATTTGCATGACACTAGTGTATCGTGTCGAGGTAATATACATTGTTGTATGATCGTCAAAAATATACCGATGTTTTCCGCCACCGATATTGTTGTGTTATCCCATTTTGTGAGTGAAGGTCTCAAGATCCAGACCCCAAAAAACGTTGGAAAAGCCGCAGGCGCAATTGTGTGTGGGTGGTGGGTAATAAGTTCAAGCTCCTTCCTAGTTGCTACCGCAAGACATGGCGTTATCAGGGACAGGATCTTGGCTGGCTCAGCCGAGTGACATACACCCTTTAATCTTCAGTTAGGCTTACGCGCGGCCAGTCAATTTTAATGCCCCCCGGGGCGAAGATAGCTGCGAAAACTTGTTAATGCCACATGCTACGTCCTTTGCACAGGAGGGGGGACAGGGGGGGGGTACGGGAGACGCTATCTGGAGGAGGGGGCGGAGACGGGTTAAAAGGGGCCGGGAGGCGGGAAGGGAGGCAGCGTGTGGCACGTACAGTGGTGCGTGACGTGCGCTGCGTGGTGCACGTCTTTATGCTCAATATCTGCTATAGCGGACGTCATACGTTGATTTATAGTAATATATAGCCCTACGTATATCTATATATATATATATACTAGTACTACCAGGGAGTTAATAGTTTATGCCGAAAAAGATCTTATTTGTCATATCTAATGCTCTCCTGAGATAGTACTCATTCCTGATATACTTATACTATAGTAGCTGGCATGTGAACAGTGGCCATAGCTGAGCATTTTTCCAGCGGGAGGGCGGGAGGTATTTTCTCTCACAGAGCGTGGGGGGCCGCCGTGCACATTGTTCCGTTGGGGGCACAATATACCCTAACTTTTCTTTGTACTTATAGACTGTTCTAGCTTCTATAACGGCATTTGTTTTTATCTCAATTTTTTATCAAGCATGAATTTTAAGGGGCGGCTCCTGGGGGCAGTGCCCAGAGAAAATTTGTGGAAGGGGAGGGGCGCTGAGCGCCCTAACGCCCCCCCCCCCCCCCGTAGCTACGCCCCGTGGCAATTGAACGTAAAACCGAGAACGCGTACAGTTTAATGACAGAATCACACCGAGCGAACGTACAAGAGAGTCGCGAATATGCTTTTTTATTGACATATATTATTTAATACTAATGTCAGGAAACAAAGTTTTGGTTTAGGTATAATGATCATAATTATGCATAAAGGCAAAAATAAAAGAAGTGAAATACTAGAGTCTAGACCTACATTTCTACCGCCTAAGAGGACGCACGTGAAGCGAGTTGAAGATTGAATCCACGCTGAGAATACGTCAAGGTAGAGAAAGCTTATTTTTCTGGTTATATGTCGGCTCCCGTAATGGGCAAGAATACCTATTCATAATAGTAGCACTACTGCACTCGTTCAAGAAAAATGAAAATAGCTATTTACGTTGCAATGATGCGTAATGTAAATCTGTTAGTCTTGTTGATTTCACCCACGTACATCCGGAGCTCGGTAATAAAAGTGTTGTGTCGGTTTCAATCAATGTTGATTCGACAGTAGCGTGGCGACCCAGGCTGCAACGTCGGATGGGTCTAGTAGCTACCGCCGTAACACAATCACCGTTTCTTGCGCAGCTCACAGGCTTGATGAGTGCACTTCAAACCTTACAAAGAGATGTTTCACACATGAAAGCACAAAACAGGGCCCAAGTTTGCCTTTGGCAAGAACGAACCTTGAGATGGCAAGGTCATTTACTAGTAATGTCATAGAGGTAACATAATGCTGTAAACAGTTTTTCACGATTCTGCAATAATTGTGTGCACCTTAATTAAAATTATTCTAAACAATAGAGATATAAAGCGTCCTCATTGTTGAACTCAACAGGAAATTACGTGTGTACAGTACCCAGCACACAAAGTAATGCGGATGTCTTGTGATAAGTGGAGCAATGTACTTCGTAGAAGACATTGTTTGTTAGACTTGAATTGCTCGAAATTATAATGTTAGTAGACAGCCAATATTTGTTATCTTTTCTCTTCTTAAGATTGTACCATAAGAAACATCGTCCAACGCACACGACGAGTCAGCAGGAAGATCGGACATCTCGAAGAATTTGCCATATTGTCTCTCTTCGCTGTATGCTTATGCCAACGGGAATAACAAGTATTAGTCCCATTGGAAGTACATTGAACCATTTAAATTAATTTAATATACAGGATAAATATCAAGCATATGACATCTCTCAAAGTCGTCGAAATAGCGTAACAGGCTTAGTTAGAATCGTGCAAAATGAGACCATACGCATACGTCGTCATTTGTGCGATTTAATATTAAGTCGGCCCAAGTGAACGATTCTATGCATGTAGGCACTATATCCTCAATTTTGACGACTTACAAAGCGTATTTCGGACTGACTTGGAAGCTCGACATCGAAGCTGATGTTTCCGCCAGGCTTTATATCAATCATTGAACCTACTTTGCGACGCGGCGCGACTGGTTTCCAACACTGTCCATAATATTATACTACTGTATCTGCATGATATCATGCGATGCATCGCCAGCTTTGACCACATGGCCCGCTAGACGCAGGTGGTTCTTAACGCTTTTTAGAGGCGCCGAACGCCTAACGGAAGCCCACTGCTCACTCGCCGAACCCCCTCAAATTTGACAAAAAAAATCAAATTTAATTAATCCAAAATAAAACTATATTGCCATCAACATTCAACGACTATATTGGAAAAGCGTGCAAAGAATAAACCAAAATTTTTTTAATGCGTATTTCGGAGGACCTCCGCCGAACACCACTGAAGACTGGCCACCGAACCACTGGGTTCGTTCGTACCCAGGTTAAGAACCACTGGCCTAGACCGTATCACTGCCACCAATCAGTCTATTTCTGACGATCAAGATTACATATGGGAAATACTCGTTGTGTTTTATATTAGCATGGTATCTGACAGTATGTCTGAGGGTGCACGACTGTACATAAAGCGCCTATAATGACGACTCTATATAATTTAATGACTTAGGCATGTTGGGAGGTGCGCTATTTCGCAATGGATTTAAGCTATGAGAGAAAACCGGCGACTCGTTTGACTCGATCAATGACGACTTAAGCTAAGCGCAGACTTGCGCCACTTTTGGTCGCCGCGCTATCGCTGCGAACTGCATCGGCATGGCGGTCAGGTCGCACTCGGCAGCTCGCCGAGTGTGCGCCATATCAAGCTGACTGCTACCGGATTCATTTGGTTGCTGTGAGCCGTAGCACCATAGTTGAAATAGCACATGCATGAGCAATGGGCTCGCCTGACTGGTTCTGGAAGAGATATTTTTCATGCTTTGCGAACGTCCGCTGTCGCTACCGCACACATGCGATGGTCGAAAGCGATTATCGGGTGACAGTTTGCTGAAAATTCAAACGGGATGTTTGATTTCAAGCGACCAGAAATCTGCAGTCTATGACACGATTCCCCCGAGACCATACGGCGATCTCTCAATGCGAGACCCGGCGGCTTGTGATTTCTAGAATCTGGCAGCCCACGAGTCCGCATGGAAAAAGAGTCGCAAGTCTGCGCCTCAAGGTTTTAGGCGACATTGGACGAGTTAGACCGATGCCGACTTTACTGGTGGAGCATTTACTGTACCCTATCAATTACGTCTTGCTGCCGCCCTATGTTCCTGGTAAGCATGAGGCATGGTATATTACGCTGTCACACTGGCTACCTTCTAGCTACCTGCCTACGTTACTGTAGACATGAGCTTGTATATACCGGTATTATCAAGTAGGCTATCTTTCTACTGCCTATGGTAATGTAAAAAAAGCTGTGTAATTGTATATTTCTGTGGCGCATTTATTAATAAACTACACAGCTATAATTATTATGAAGTTTTCCCAGTGTTTTTCACCAGCAACTTTCATGATACTTAGCCGGTTATGTGCTTGTGAATAGCGCAAGCAATGGTCTGGAGTAACAGATGAAGACTGTCTTTACGAACCTTCGTTATTTTACAAAACATGCAATTTCTCGATCTATAGTAGTTTAGTGGGAGGAGCAATTCGTATTGCTGTAATATGAAACTAGGAGCCGGGTAATTCCCACATCCTATATTAAGTGACTCTAGTGATGCGAGCAGGCCTAGTAGCTGCCCGCACCTCTAGCCTGCCATAGACATACTAACACGCCTCTCTCAAGAATGCACCGTTGTTTCAAATTAATCGCCAACGAAGTTTACAATATTCTACAATTCTGCGCACAAGCGTCGACTACGATAAAATGCATTCGCTGACGCTGTGTCACTCGCAATTCTTCAATACCTGCATAAAGATCATGTGGTTTCTTGAATGTTGGGTAAATCAGCGATATGTCCGGTTGTCTCCAGGTTGGGACTGATAAGTCCACGCCTACTAAAACATCCACAGCTTCCGGGGCTTGGTAGATTAATAGATCTTATGCTGGGTGTAATTAGTTACATACAACCGTGACAAGATTGAAAAACGTACAGCTTATGAGACGAATTCGCCTGCCTATTCCGCAGGCTTTCTCGAAAAACGCCCTGACCTGATAGGATGACGCAAGCGTTTTGACGACAGAACCAGATGGTGCTGAAGGTGCAGTCCGGGCCGCAGGCATTGTTGGTCCACACTAGCTCTAGGTACTATTAGCCCACGTACAGTTTTGCTCGTTTGCTCGCAGCGCATAACTGTACGCAGCCTGCTAAGCCTGACGAAAAGGCGATCAGCAGACCTCCCGGTACACGTGTGCTAGCCCAAGTTGTTGACACACTTCAAACAACTGATTGTTCAAAACCTTTTGGAATAAAACTCCTTCAGTCAGCTTTTGAAGAAGAGCCTCCTTGATAGGAGGCGAACGTCACCTGTACCCGTTTTCAATCCTTCAGCAGGTTGACCGTATAGGTAAGGCATTTGATATTAACCAGAATAGATCCTATCTAATTCAGCTAGATTTTAGTTTTTTCTGCAAGGGCAAAAATTCTCCGTAGAATAGATCATTTTAAAGACATTTAGAAATGTTTACTTAATCTATTTTGTGTAAGATAGTTGTTTTTCAAGAAACAACCGCCAGACTGACCACTTATATAATAGTTTAGGTTGGTATTCTATTTTACTGGAAAGTTTACCTGTTTACACTCGTGCAATATTTGGTGGCAGTTTTATAAATGTCCACACCACATCACCCATAATATGCATAATATTTTGTAGTAACGTTGTCAGTAAATCGCGTATATTCCATGTGCATGGATATACACGTATATAGTGTGTAAACTTTTGTGTTATAAGTTAATTTTCGAACCATATTGTGACAAGCTTCACTTGATAGCTTATTAAAGTGGAGTTTCAACTTAATTTATGTCGATACGTATTCTATGTTATTTTTGACATATATTGGTTTTATAAAAAGCTAAACTTTTTTGTTGTACACTATACAAATTGTGATCACAATTAGTTCGTGATGTCTGTATTTTCCAATGATGTACATGCATGTGATAGAATACAAATTGAAAAACTGTCATGCAAACTTATCTGAAACCTTGCTGTTGTATGTTATGCCTAATTCTCATCAATTCTAGGAGAATTGATGCAGTACAGACATTTTTTTATTTAGCCAAAATTAGACGTTTAAAAGACGTCTCAATATTTGATGTATTTTTGACGTCTAGAACAGGTCTTAACATTGACGTTTTAAAAGACGTCTCAATATTGACGTATTTTTGACGTCCAAAACAGGTCTTAACATGAGTTTAAAATACGTCTCAATATTGACGTATTTTTGACGTATAAAACAGGTCTTACATTGACGTTTAAAAGACGTCTCAATATTGACGTATTTTGACGTATAAACGAGGTCTTAACATTGACGTTTGAAAGACGTCATAACATTGACGTTTAAAAGACGTCTCAAGATTGATGTATAAAAGACGTATAAAAAAAGACGTCATTTTGTCTTCACGACACTACTAAGAATTCTGAACCCCGTCAGATTAGACTGGTCTTATCAAAAGACGTCTTTTAGACGTAAAAATAACTGATTTTTGCCCACTGGGTCGCAGGCCATTTTACCAGCTGATCCCGATACAAATTGCCGGTCCAAAAGTACTGTGCTCCCCTTCCTTCAGTGTGAACATGATTGTGGTGTCCTATGGCACCGTTGAGCAGTTTGGTGTCTCCAGAATCTGTTGCCGCGTAAAGTTTTTTGGATTTCCAGAGAGTTCTGCACCAGCTCATCTCAGTTGCTGAAGCGTCTGCACATCAATGTTCCTAGGGCAAACAGGGAACTGGCGTTGTAAGTGAAATCGGTGGACCTGCATAGACGACTTTCATAGTCGTGTTGTTTCTGTGTAGCAGCTGCGCGAGAATAGTTCAGATTAACTGCTTAATCAGGCTGAGGTTCGGCTCTGTCTTAACACGTGTTCGAAGTTTAATGATCGTGGACAAAGGTTCGAAATGAAAAACCTGAACTGTTAAAACAGTAGTCACCATTGCGCCAATCTGTCTTGGTTTGGTACGGTGGTATGGCTAAAAGTCAACTCATGCTGCTCATTAACGTGTAATTGCCCCGAAGATGGCCTATAGGATGTGTTCCCTGGATGGCACCTGCCACGATTGTTTTCGAACGTTTCGAAACATTTTAAGCTGAGCAAGAAATTTCATCCGCAGCACTACAGAACTTCTACTGACAAAACATGTCTTTTTCTTTTGCATTTTCATAATTGACATCATTTTCTTAATCAGGTTTACCAATGAATCACTGGTGAATGCCTACTCATCCACGAATGCGGCCTGACCACCTCCTGGTGCAGAGGTCAGTTGGCTTCGAAACTCAGAGAATATCGCTGGCAGCAGAAATCCATTTACTAACACCGCACACCTTTATCATTTTGATTTTATTGTCCTAATTAATATTGCTTCAAACAGAAATGTTTTCCTGTTCTGCCTGTCCCTGCTAATTTTAATGCATATTATGGCCCTTCACTTGCGTGGCGGCCTTGCGTGCAATTGAGCTATGCCGTGGCTTGTATGTTTTCAATAGAACGAGGAACTGCTTATACAACGAGTGCTACTCTTCCTTTTAGTTCCACTCGTTGTACGCTCATCTTTCTGACGAAAATGGCTTATTTCTCTCCCTAGTAATTAGTACGTTTCATAAAACGTCTTACGTTTTGCCTGACTCCTTTGTCAAATTAAGGGCGAGTGGGTAGTACGAGTTGTACACAAAGAATATATATTAGCGATCAGCGAACGCAAAACATTGACGCTATGAGCTATTTATTTTAATTCCTCGACATGCATAGCTTTTGAATCATTCGTTAAAATACATAAGATTCGATAGACACTGCCTATAGCTCACGAAAACCAAACAAGATTCAATGCTAATCTTATGCTATTCTTAGTATTTAACAAATCTTACGTTCTCGAATACGAACATAATAATATACCCGTTTAAAAACATTTACGTTTTGGCCCGGACTCCTTTTCAGCGGAGTGGGTAGCCAAAGGTTTGTACAACTAAAGATTCAAAGAAATAGCCTAGCCGCTCACGAACGCACGGAATCAGTCAACATGTTCAAATGCTAAATGTATGCTATTTTAGTATTTAAACGATATCGTTGAGTTATGGCCGTGGGTCATAGCCATGGTTTCGCATATGAACACCCTACTTTCTTAACAATGATTTTCAATGATAATACTGTCTATTAAAATAAAGAAATGTTACCATAATGAACGCAAAAGCAAGGCCACGGCCAGACCACCGGAGTAATCCTGGTATCACCCCAAGTAAACAAATTACGCTATCGCAGTGACAACACAGCTGCTTATGAACGGCGCTCCGCGCCTGCAGACCATATCGCGCCTCCGCGCGCGACCTCGACGTACCGGGGACGCGATTGAATCGTGAATCGTATATCATTTTTGATGAATCAGAGCACAAACGTGCCCGCGGACTACTCTGATGTTTGAAGTCAATTACAAAGGCAAGGCGGCACATTCTCGGCCCAGCGTAATCTACAATATTTTTGTTTCAGTTGGAACCCTATAGAGGCAGTAACGCACCCGGAAGACTGGAGGTGGAAGTCCTGACAGAGTTGTGAAGAATGTGAAGAGATCGAGGAAGTGATCGTCGACCAGAAATCTGCGGCATCGAACGGAGTTTCCTACCTTCTCTATATATATTATTCTCATAGCGTCCACAGCAACACCTCGCAGGGGCGGCGAGGGTCGGGAGCTCTCGGCGTTAGTTTTTACATAGGTTTGTATCATAAGTGAAGGCAAGTTGATATACGTAGCCGTACATGTTATTCCCCCTCATCGCTGTTCTCCGCGCGGCCGACCATCTGAAAATGGAATGTCTCGCCGAGATTCTCGGATGTGACGTCACAACCGGAAAGATTTGACAGACCAGACACAGTCACTGACTATCCTGAAACGAAAATGCCTCGTATCACAGTTGAAAAAGCGTAAGATTTTACTGATGTTTGCCAAAAGATACATAAATATACACGTCCCTGCCCCACTAAGTCCATTTTGTCGGCATGTCATAAAAAGTCTGCAGAAAAAGAAATACGGCTCGAAAAAATTCACTCTGAACGCCGATCTCATCCTTCCGTATCCATAGATCAGCTTGCGGTCACGGTGATCGAGAATGATTCCCGGGGTGATCCAAAAAAATACGGATATGCAATGAAAGCCGAAACGATTTCTTATATCACCAAATTACAGATAACGTCGATGAATGAACAAGCATTAACGACGCATTCTACTATGTAGTGCCTGTAGCGGCAAAAATACCAATTTCTTATATCAACTTATAAACCAGTTATGTTGCCTGTTTTCAAGCATTTATGTTACAACATATATAAGATAAAAATATGAAATGAATTGCATTGTTGGAGAAGCAAAAAGACTAAAACAAATAAGTTCATGATCAACTATATATATAAAAAACAGGCAAATGATTGATTATTGAACCAAAAAATATTTGATAAAAGGTAACAAATAAATAATTCAAAAAATACAATAATTCACTAGATGATCATTAACTGCTAAATGCAAAAATAAATAATTTAAATATAATATAGATGAAAGCTAATTGATTAAATAACTAAATACTAAATGTTAAATTGAAAAAAAATAACATGTGCTGAGCGCAAATGAATAAAAATTTTTTTTTCATGTCCATTCTATTTCCGAAACCACAACCGAAGTTTATCGCACAAGATATTTGACCACCTGATACTGCGTGGACGAAAGGCTTAGCCGCGAGCAATCATGTGAAGACGGAATGGCTATTAAAAGCGAGCTGGCGAGATCTTGGCGTACCAGAGTCCACCATGCGTGCACAGGGTTAAAGAGGCAGAAGTGAATATTGAATCACCGCCACTGCATCATGGACCACAGCACCCGGCACTGTTCACCATGAAAAGAGGAAGAGGTCCGACTTGTGACCCCTGAAAGTCTTTCGGCCAGCCGTGGTTCAGGATACATAGTCGGGCTAGGTTTCTGAAGCATTGCCAGTGATTTATGCATATGATTTGGGAAAAACGTGATAAGAGCATCCTCGCCTCGAGCTTTCCCAATGGTTCTTCACCACCATTTCATGAACAGATGGCCAGAGAATTGGACGCTCAAGAAACCAAGAGGGCTCGGCACTGTCAGAGAGCGCACCATCCAGCCCGCGTACGTGCAACGATCGGAGGAACTGTGTGAGTCAGTAGTTTTGATACTTTGGAGGATATTATTTGAAGTACCAATCTCACTGAGAAGCCTGAGAGAGATTTATAATATTGATGAGAAGTGGCCTTTCGACCTGGATCATAAACCACCCGATAATATGTCAACTGCAGAGCTGACCGGTACCAGGTGCTGTCACCTCGGGACAACCGAACCACAGGTAAACCTGTTCTAGGTATGTGAAAGCAGTTGGCCAGATGCATACCCGCCCTAACTGTCATTTCCCGACTGGCAAGACGCATAGCGTGTACGAGGTTGACTGGAGCGGCCAGACACCAGGCAAGCTTGATGTACTCGTTTCAACTCCGCGCGCTGGTCACCATTCTGTGATTTTCCCAAAATCACTCTGGGATGAACACTGTCTGAAGCTTCTGTTCCAGCGTCTGATCTCCTGAGGAACCCATAAGTGCTGTGCTGCTGACTCCGGGTATGATGGGCACAAATCCAACGATTTCTCTCAAAGTCTCATTGAGATCGGGCCCAAGGAACAGCAATTTGGTTTTATTTGTATTGGCCTGCACACTCACAAGTCAGTGTGCTCCAGCCTTTGATGTTGGTCCTGATTTGCTGCCCTATTCCATGTAGAATTTATCAGAATGCGTGTCATATAATTTCAATCGCGTTCCCACTTTATCTTCATCTGAAGTCTCCAGTATTCAGGCATCTTCGACTTGCTTGCCGGTCTAGCACGACCGTGGCCTTGCCGCTCGAAAACTCTAACAGAGCTCCTTCGGCAAAAGGCAGGAATGATACCTCTACAACAGTCGG